>NC_056735.1:648985531-649223031 GCF_019279795.1 Protopterus annectens | reverse complement strand
AGCAGATATGGGCCGATATCCTGGACATTCTGTACATATCTGTAGTTGTGGGGTATGATTCTGTATGCAGTCTACTTCCACACACAGGATTGAGACCATGGCTGTGTCTGCTAAAAGTAAAACACTGTCCATCACAGTTGTGTGTGCTCTATAGATATTGCTGTATATCTCTTATTTGATGTCTTTCTATAATTTTCCTGTGGTTTTACATTCTGACCTTGTATTACAACACTCTTATACAGGATTTCTGAGACAGTTGTATTATGTAGCACAGTGTGGGTGATAGTGCTGAGTAATACCTTATTATTCAGAGCAACTGCAACAATAAGAATGCCATACAATACCAAAGTAAACAGTACCAGCACAGGGTATCAATCTTTTATTTCTGGGCACAGTGTTCATATCTGACAGACCTGTGGGAGCAATGTTTGTTAGCACTACCTGAATGTTGCCACACAAAGTACCAAATTCCACATTAGTATTATGCACATACATCTCACTCTGCTATTGTACACACTCTGGTCACAGCTTGACAACATGGGGGTGTAGATGGGACATACTTGGCTCTCATAACAGTTTGGGGAGTTGCTAGAGTGACAGGTTTGTTCTTATAGATGTGTGACAATCAGTTGTATTACTTGTTTGCTGTCTATATGTTTGGGATCATCCCACTGATTTCTCAAGGGGACAGAGTGACAGGCAGCAGATATGGGCCAATTTCTTGGACATTCTAGACATATCTGTACAGTTGTGGGGTATCATTCTGTATGCAGACGACTACCACTCCCAAGATTCAAACCGTGGCTGTGTGTGTTAAAAATACAACAGTTCACATCGCAGTTGCATGTGCGATTTGGATTTTGTTGTCTGTCTTTTCACTCTTTTCTGTCTATGTCTCTCTCAGTTGTACTAAATGACCTCTGGGGATTACACCAGTCATATACAGACATTCCTACACATTTTATTTATGTTGCACAGTGTGGGTAGTAGTGCTTAATACAACAGTACTATTAAGTGATTGCAAATCTACAGTACCATATGATACCAGAGTAAACACATGGACTCCAGCAGTTAGACCATTATTGCCAGGCTATTATGCTTTTATTTACATACAACCTATATGAGACTCTTCCTGCCATATTCTCTGGTGTATGCAGTACTTGCCTTAAACAATACAGGTTTTATACAGGCAGTTAACTTACTAATACTTTTAGATTTATTTCCTATGACAGTACATGCAAGAGTATTACTAACATGCCTTGCATTGCAATCTCTCCAAGTGACATCCATGGGGCTCCTGGTTCGCAATCCGCTCACTTGCCGCTGTGAAGGACATAAATATTTAGCCATACCTATCCATAATATACATGAGCTGGCAATTATTAAACAGGTAGTGTAGTGATACTTACAAACAGCTGGGGCCTCCCCTGTTCTCCTAGCCTCTTGGATCCACTGATCCAAGAGATCCCCCTTTCACTGCTTCTGGTCGGCATAGTGATGCCTGACCTGCTCACCAGTTCGGGGTATGCCAGAGGTACTGGTGAGGTCACGGGTGAGATGGTCCCAGGCGTCCGCTTTATATTAGGAACCCTGGTACTGGCCCTGCACCAGTCTCTGCTCATGGTCTTTGACAAGGAGTCCTGCCATGACTATGTACTCCTGGATGGCCCAGCGCTGCACCTGAAAGTGCACACCCTCTCCCATTCCAGACACAGTGCCTGCAAAAGGAAGCTGCAACCAGTTATGAGATGTATTCCTGCCTGTTGGGTTTAAATAGGGCAGATTTCCTACACTTTGCTGTGATTGAACAGTTTTGAAAAGGCTAAGCTATGGGCAAACCTGCTTACCTAAGGTTGGCATTGTTTAAAGGGGTATACCAATGGGCAACTTGAGTTAGTTGGCCTACACATTGCTTACACCTACTAAGCTGGGCTGTGCAATGCTTAACATTGCTTAATAGCTAATTTGGCATTGATTTATTATTAATTACATGTTATATATGTGTCTGGTATCCATGATTCATGTGTATGTACACTGTATGGGGTCCTTGTGTTTATTAGGGGACTTCAACACTTTATTACAATTACACCTCACATCTGGGCTTACTGCAGTACTCCAGTTCATATATTTATGTTATGTAGTAGGTTATACAACATAAGACTGTATATAGATTCATTTCACATGTTCAGTTTGATTTTTCTATAGTGAGGATTTGTTTGGTGATACCTCAATCATCTGTACTGCTGTGATGGCTTAGTGGTTAACTACTGTGACTATACTCTACAGGGTCCTGGGTTCAAGACCTGCAATGGCTATTTCTTTTGCTTCTGGCCAGAACAGCGGCTGTTGAATACAGAGTGATTAAGGCACTTTTAAGCACTTGTAAGTGGGTTTGTGCAAGGGTAAGCTATGCTAAGCTTTGGTTAAATATGCTTACAGACAGTTAGCTTCAATATTGCTTAACCTGTGTGTGCATTGCTTACCCCCATGCAAATGGGCTTAAATCCACTTACTAGTGCTTAAATATGCTTACTATGGCTTAATAGTGCTTACACTTGTTTACTGGTGCTTACTCCCACTTACCACTGCACTAATTTAGACAGTAATGTCTAATGGTTCTTGGCAAGGTGGGGGATTTGGAAGCTGTATGGAGTTATCATTAATTACACATTTTACCTTCCATTTGTATCCCTGATTCCTGTGTACATATACTCTACGGGGCACGTGTGATTACCTGTGGACTTTGCAACATTATGACACTGACACCTCACATCTGCATTTGATGCAGTACTCCAGTTCACAAATATATATTATTTAGTAGGTTATGCAACTAAAAATATTGGTCATAAAATGATTTGACAAGGAACAGGGAATGTGCTGCAGTGGGACTCAAACCAGGAATGACTCCTCATAAGACAAATGCTTTGCCCACTTCACTATTGATGTACTGCTTCATGTGCATATATCTTGCTTTTTATCTTCTGCCATTTAAGCTGCATTAACCGTAGCTAAGCAATGGGCAAACCCTCACACCTATGGTTAAATTTAATCTGTTTCATAAAAAATAAAATATCTTTATATTTTTTGTGTTAACTATGGCTCTTGTACATGTGGGGGGATGTTGCTGGGGGCATGCGTACACCTATGAGGAGTCTCTCTCATTCTTTTAGAACTTGTCTGCTCTGTTCTTCATTGCAGGGGCGTGTATATTCTGAGAGCTCTGCTCTGAGACATGCCCCCTGCACTCTTATACGCTCCATGTTAGATTAAGAGCTTAGGTAGCTTGCCTTCATTAATATACATGGAGCACTGCCATCCTGCTCCTAAAAGGCCACTTTCATGCAGGATTAAGCTAGTCCTGCATGGAAGGATAGTGAATCCAGGGGATATGTTTTCACCTTATATTTCCTGTTCTCAGTAATTACTATTTTTTTACTGTTCTCAGTAATTGCTCTTCTTTGTACTTTCCTTGTACAATACACTTATTTTTATTTTCATTTCTTGTACTTGTAATTATTATATTCTGATTCTTATCTCAGGATATATAAATATATATTTTGCTCTATTGCAGTAATTTCCTAATGTTTTCTACATATGAATTTTTTGTTTGGAGATTTTTTTTCTCCCTTGGTCTCTGCTAAAAATGGGTGGTTTTGGCCCAGTAGGACATTTACCCAGTTAACAAAATAAAATAAAATAAAATAAAATAAAATAAATAAATAAATAAATAAAATAGTTCTCTTACAAACTTTGAAAAGTGATAAAACAACAAGGTTTGCAGAATGCAGCTCAGCTGCCATCCTGCCAAGGAACAGTACATATTGTAAATCATGCAGACCTCCCAATCTCTTAAAGCGAAACATGAAAACAAAGCTATAAATACTGGGGTGACAAAGGGCCAAAATACGGGCAAAGTTTAAATGCTGCCCTTACAACCTTAAAACATTGACAGAATAACAGGTCTTGCAGTAGCATGAATGTACCAGAGGGTATGAAATCTGAATCTCGAATGTCTGTCAATATTTCCTGAATTCAATCCCCAATGATTTGCCACAAAAAATGATTTTTATGAGAAACAAACCAAAAATATGAAGCACAAATCTGGACATTTTGGGAAAATCTGTACAGTTGAGAGGTATGATGGCAATAGTTTCCCCTTGTTCAAAATTTGGCAGGGCCCCAGACAGATTTAAATAAGGAGAACTTGTACAAGTGACCTTGCCATAGATATGTCATTCTGCATTTATTACTGTCATATATTTTATTGTTTTTCATTTCTCCCTCTTTTTTGTTTCACATGAGTGTGCAATGCTTAGCTTGTTTGACATTCTGAATGTTTTATATTTTTTGTTTTTCACATGTTTGTGTCATGCTTAGCTTCTTTGCGCAACTGGACCACCCATGTATCAGACATGGCCAGACAGCCAAAACTAGAAACTAGATGCATTTAATTAATACACTGGGCACTGTGCAAACCAGGTAAGCAAGGCTGCACTATGCTAACACTGTCAAGTTAACAATGAATACTAATACAGGAAATTCATGTAACTAATCCTGTTGCAATAGGTGGTCTTGGTCTGGAGTGCAAATGGTCCTGGGTTCTAGTACAAGGAGTGTGAAGCTGTCTGTTACTGGGTTGACACTGCAGATTATACAAATTAAGTGCTACATAATCAAGTGTTTTCGCAACCTTCTTGTGGCAACAGCTTTAAGTTTAGGGCTACTGTACAGATGGTCCTGGATTTAAAAACTGCATATCCCATACACCTTTAATGTTGTTCAGTGTTGCATCATATTTACTCTGACTCATAATACCTGACATGTAGCTTATATTAATATTTACATGCATGAGGGCTGAGGCACTAATATTGTGTCAGTTATGTTTACCTAATCATTTATATGGGTATTGTTCATATATTATGACTGTGGGTGTAATATGTACTATGTTGATGCAAGTATATTTCTGCAGTCCCATTTAAATAACAGAGCTACATAAGTGGCTGCAAATCAAATATCCTTAGAATTGCATTTTCATCTTTTTTTTTTTTATTGCCCACATGTTTACACCTCTTACCATCGCGCATCCTGGCTTACAGTGTTTGAACGATGGTAAGCGGCACATAGTGTTTTCAAATGTAGCAAAAACCAGACAGTGCATTCTCTCAGTAAGCATAATACATGCAGTTTGTGGGAAAACATGATATTTAAAGTGGAATTGGTGAGAAATGCACGCTAGACATTGAGCATTATCTTTTGCAGACATGGCTGGTGTTGTTGGAGAAGGTGTGTGTTAAGGAGTCCAACGTCTTTACTGGGCTCCTAGTTAAGGAACATGGCCCTCCCCTCTTGCAGGGTAACTATACAGGCTCTCAGTATAAGTCTGAAGCCTGGGCTAGTGTGGCTAGGGATTTGCCCAGTGCGACAGGTACCCCACGTACTGAAAAACAATGCGGTCATCATTATGATGATCTCCAAAGGAGGAAAGGTGATACCCTTGATCGTCGGGAAAGCCAAATAGGGAACATTCCTCAGATGTGTAAGTATAAATTGCATTGAGTAATTGTAAATATTAGAGCTGAATATAGTCAAGACTGGTATTCATAATGGCATTTTTTTTTCTTTTTCCACAGCTGCAGAAGAGAGGGACTTGAATGTGAGATCCCACGCATAGCAACTGACAAGGCTGAGAGACGCATGTGGTATATAAGCATAATCATATAAATTACTGTTATTGTAGCCATAACAGTTAAAGGCAGATTAGTTGTAATATCATACAGTAGTATAAAATGGAGCATGCATATCTCAACTATAAAAGCAAGTATGCATGCATTAGTCTGTAGCATGGTTCTCAACTGCCCATATTGTCACTGAATATCTAGATTTTTGACTCACTGTTTTGGTTTGTTCCTTATAAGATTTATGTTTTTATGGCAAATATTTGAGATTGAAATCCTTAAATAATGAGTGTCAAAGTATATATTAACACAAATCTCATGCAACTTTCCATGTTTGTGAGAGCGATATTTTAAATCTGTCCCTATTTTTGGGTCATTGTATTCCCATTATTTTATGATCTCTCCAGATATCTTGCTCAAAGAGGTTGACAGATATGGTCTGTAGCACAAAGCAACAGTTGCACATTCTCAGATAACAGTGAGCATGAATCTATAGAGTGTAAACAGAAAGTGCACACTCATTATGTTGTAGTCCAAAAGAAAAGTCCAATATTACAGTATTCATTGGTCGTGAGTTCAAATGCCACATTTCCCAAATATAAAACTTATTTGTTTACAACACTTGTTTTAGGTTTTTATCAGTAAATATACAATACTGTTATGTTTTCATCATTATAGCACTTTAAGTTCAGACCTCTATACCTGTGGCTTGAATGGCCTACTGTCAATCAGTGTACATGGAGCAAACATATGTGCAATATATGCTCCCATGAATGATTGTTAGATGCAATCTGATCTGTACTATAGTGTGTATGTGTTAGGAACAGGGTAGTATTCAATGTAAAAATTTCTTACAAGTTTGTAGTGCTAAAAGCAAAACATAACAGAATATAGTAAATTAATTATAGAAAGCTTTGTTAACTGTGAAGTTAGAAATGTTCTCCTTTTTCTCTAACCTCACCCCTTCTCTTTATTTTATGATTTATTTTCTTTTGTTTATGTATAAATTTTTACTGCTTTGTTATTACATATTTTTTTCATTTATCATTTATCATTGTATTTGTTATTATATTATTGATTATTTTTTATAATAATTTGTATTTTTTTATTATTTACATTTGCTTGGGTTATGTTCATTTCATTATTGTATTTTAAATTTTTTATGTTATTACTACAGCAGAGCAGGGTAGACAGTTCCCTGTAATCCACCTACACTCACTCTAGTGGCTAAAGCACCAAGGCCCAGCACTTCTGGGGTGCAGCCTGGCAGCACCCCTCTGCAGACCCTCCCCTACCTGGACTCTTAGGTGGTTCTGCATTAGAGGCTAGGCCTGTGGACCCCTCTGGAAGCAGCGGTGGAAGGAATGCAATTATCACCTGAGTTGAGTTGCCAAGTATGGTGCATAGGCTTGTGCACCAGATAGCGGTCATACTCCTATACCAGCTGGAGAGTATGCTTACCATCTTGGTACAGAGTAACCACCATAGGCAAAGATTTCAGCCACTGCAGCCAGCACCACAGTGATGGAACAGCGATGTCAGTCCACTGGGTGAGGACTGGAGTCACATTGTTACTGTGCCTGATGTCCGTGTGACCTCAATCTCCCCACCCTCACTCTAACCATGATGTTCACCTCCATCTTGTGTCCTTCATCAACCCTCTGTCTTGTCTCGTATGTCCTGTCTGTCAGCAAATGCTTCCTCACCTTCCCAACTTCCCTTCCCAAACATGCCTATATCCATTTCCCAACATTCCTCTCTCTCCTTAAAAAAAAGCCTTTAACAAAAAAAAAAAAGATTGTCTCATGCATATCTCTTCATTTCACACAAGTCTACCTGATGCACTGAATTTGGTCTAATTGGTTTTTCAACACAATTATGTTGTTGTCACCCATCTCTCTCTCTCTTTGGAGGTGACAGTCCAAATTCAGCTAATATTCTGTGTATGTGATCAATTGTTACTGTTGAAGAAATGGATAGCTATGGCTCTTTCCTACACCCTTCCTGCACATTTCTGCCTTCCTTTGACTTTGCTTTACCCCCTGCTTGCTCCCCATTTCACCACTTTCTTGTTTTCCCCATTTCTTTTCTTTAAAGAATCTGTGTGCAATGCTGTGCAATGCGCAGCATCACTGAGCACTGGTAAATTGCAGTAGTATATGTAAAAGTACCATACACACTTGTAAAAATGATGCCTACACCCTATTTTGAACCCAGTAGCATCTGCCTACATCAACAGCACATTAACCCGTCCAGCCACAGAATCAGTTAATTAAAAGCTAAGCAAGGCTAATAAAAGATTAATTAAATAACAGGAATAAGAATATTACTGCAATGTATTACCTACACCTACATTCCAGTTGTATGTGGTCCAGAAAAGGTACTTATCACTACTTGAAGTCAATCGCTACCTGCAGTCAAAGATTTACTTAAGTAGCAGGTGTATGCAACAGCAGTTTAGTTTGCAATTATCTAGTTGATGTGTAAAATACACATGCTACTCAACTGACTCTAAGCATCATCTGTTAAATGCATTGATGGTATCGTATTTTGGTTCAGATGGTACTGGGTTCAAATACAGGTGTATCCATCAGTTTCAAATATTTTAAGTGTAAATCAAGATTATAAATTGTGATACTTATTAATCTGTATCATCAGGTGTTTATGCACTCAATGGAGTAATAATGAAATGTTTGGTGTTACATGGAAATGGTTTGAGATACAAATGTATGTAACTAATAGTACTTATTTTTACAGTTGCTTAGTGATGCTGTGCATCATGCACCATTGTGCACAGATTCTCAAAAGAAAAGAAACGGGGAGACAGGAAAGTTCTTAAAGGGGGAAACAAGGAGGAGGAAACCCAAAGTGAAAGGAAGGCATGAATGTGCAGAAAGGGTGTAGAAAAGAACCATACCTATCCATTTCTTCAACAATAACAACTGATCAAATGTACAGAATCTTAGCTGAATTTGGACTGTCACCTTCAGAGAAAGGGGTGACAACAACATAATTGTGTTGTGAAGCTAACTGGACCAAATGAAATGTGTCAAGTACATACATGTGTGAAATGGAGAGCTATGTACGGGAAGATCATTTTTTGGGGAGGAGACAGGTGCCCTTTTTTTAAAAAGAGAGAGGAATGTTGGGGAGGGGACATAGGCATTTCTGGGAAAGGTGAGTTGGGAAGGTGAGAAAGCATTTGCTGACAGACAGGACATACAAGACAAGATACAGGGTGATGAAGGAAACAAGAGGGGGGTAAACATCATGGTTGGGGTGAGAGTGGGGAAATCGCAAACTTATGGACGTCAAGTTTTAGTGACAGTGACAACTGAGTCTTCAACCTCTGGACTGTCATCACTATCACCTCACTGCACCAATGGCTGCAGTGTCTGACATCTGCATGTCCTTGTGTTATTCAGAATAATGATTGAAAGCTATGTATCCACTCAGCGTAGTGTGGTGCACAAACCTATGCACCATACCTGGCAGTTCAGCTTGGGTGACAAAATCACAGACCTTTCCCCTGAGACAGAACTACCTGAGGGTCCAGGTAGGGCAGGGGCAGTGGGGAGGGTGCAGCCAGGCTGCAGTCCAGAAGCACTGGGCCTTGGTGCTGTAGCTGGTGAAGTGAGAGCAGGCAGATCATGGGAAACCTACCTTTCCCGCTATGCCGTAGTAATAAAACACTAAAATACAATAATAAAATAAAACATAGCCAGAAAAGTAAATATTAAAAAAGGATAACAAAGAAAAACAAATGTTATAAATAATTATTAAAAAGAGATACAAACACAACTCAAAATAAATTAAAAAGTAGGTAACAAAGAAATACAAAAGTATGCATAATAACACAAAAAATAAGTAAAGCAACCAAAAATAAAAAAAGAAGAACAAAAGTGGTAGGTTGAGAGAAAAAAAGAGACCATTAGTAGCTTCCTTGATGACATACAATGCACTTCTACACAATTCTAGGACTCTCTTCTGCTCATAAATCTCAATGTCTTAGTGCAGGAAATCTGGACAAACCCTGAAAAACTGAGGGGCAAAGGATCAAAGATAGAGATATATTTTAAATATTCCTCCTATTAACATAGAAAGTTGCTATAGTGACAGGATTTGTTGGAACATACATTTTTACAAATGATTTGAAGTCTGAAACTCAAAACTATGCCATTATTTAGTGACTTCATTCCTCAGATAATCCCAGTGATTTGTCAGAAAACCACACATTTTGTGAGGCACATACCGAAAATATGAAATACAAATCTGGACATTCTGCAGAAGTCTGAACAGTTGAGAGGTATGATTCTGCTACTTTTACATTTAACAATACCAACTCTTAACAAATAACTTTTACACTGTTAAGACAACTAAGCATAACATATGTGCATATATTGCACATATGCATCTTCCAATTATACTGATAACAATCTTCAGCAGACTATGGTTGTCCATGGTTTATAGGTCTTATATTACATTGCAATATTGATGTAAACGTATACAGTATTGTATAGTTGGGAAGTGTGGTTTTTGGACTGACAACCTCTGACTACTCTGTAATATTGGACTGTTGTTTTTTTCCTACAGACTAATGCATGCATACTTTTCTTTTACAACTGACAAATGCATACTCAGTGTGATACAAGTGTTTAACACAAAAATCTGTATTTACTTTTAATGCTACAATAGCAGTATTGTTTGGATGCATACATACCACTTGCTTCTTGCATCCATGCCAGTCTTGCTTCATAAGTTCGCAGATTCAGCAATCTAGCAGCATGATCTGTGGAGAAAGCAGAACACAATAGCATACCATTAAGAATACCAATCATGAGCAAATGCAGCTGCTAACTCTTACAAGTAGTGCCTGTAAGTGATACTTACACATCTGTAGAGTGCCGCTAGTCGGAGGTTCATCAATTCAATGGTTAAACGTATCCCTGTTCCTCATCCTGAGGTCTCTGTAGTGATTTCTATATTGATCACCAGTGCAGGGGATACTGGTAGCACTAGACAAATCCCAGGCCAAACTATTCCATGCATCTGATTTGTAACCAGATCCATGATAGTGCTCCTGCAACAACCAGGGACCATAACCATTCATTAGGAATCCAACAAACACTTTGCACTCCTACACACCCCACCTTTGAGACCAAAATCTCAAAACCTCTCCACTAACACCAGCCATGTCTAATGCAGATGAAGCCCAATCTATAATGAAATTTTACTGCTAGTTCCAGTTATTGCAGATACTAAGAATGTGCACTTTTGTATTTTGAAACATTTTGAAATGGTGTGCGTCTCTAACCATCACACAATCACAGGCAACGTGTTTGCACAATGGTAACCAATACCGAGACTGTAACCAGTACAGACACTAATACATAAGAACATAACTGATGCAATAATAGCATGTCAGTCATCAGGAAAGTAATTATGATATAAGAAATACTAGGTCATCTGCGATAATTGAGAGTGACTATAATGTGAAGAGGAGCACCATTAAAAAACAATGGAGTCTGTTGTATAAAACCCTGGACCTTATGCATAGTAGTCCTACATTTCCAGCTGTTGTCACAAGAAGAATGTAAAAATACTTGTTTATGTTTAATTTCATTGCTATATAATGCAAGGTCAAAACAGTCAAGTAAAGGCTGCAGTCCTTGTAGTTAAACACAGGATCATGTGGACTTCACCTCGACACTTAAAATTGCCAGCCACAGGAGAAGTTTCATGCCCATCTCTTAGATTTGTATTCACTTTGAGGTTCATGTTGTTAAATGCAGCTAAACAGTGCTTAGTGGGTATGCACCAAGCACAATTCCATTAACAGAATGCATGCATCCGATGTCTATTTTTAGATGTCTGGGTCCTGTCTGCTACCTGGGTGGTCCAATCATCCAGTTTATGCTGCTGTGTTCATAAACCAGGTGAGGACAGCCAAACCTGTTTGTGGTTAAGTGCAGCATCATGCAAACAGTGGCCCAAAAAATAAGAGAGAAAAAAAAAACAATTAAAAACACGAAGAAACAGTTGAAATTAGTAAAACCAGTATGTGACATACACATTAGGTTATGTTAGTACACATGAGATATGTCTACATAGGTCTGGATTCCAAGTCACCATACAATGCACATTCAGAACACAGGATAGGTGACTTAACCCTGATTTTCTCACAAACACCTTTGCAGCAAAGAACAAAACTCATTCAGCACATAAACATCTGAAATGGAATGTACACTGATATTAAAGCTTTACATTAGGTGTACATTTATTACAACATTTATCTTTGCACACACTGCACTTAGTGATTACACACCCTGTTATGTTTATTGCTTGCAAATATATAGCACTGTCTTACCTTTCTATGTCTCTTAGTCATTCATCAGTTACCTAACCAGTGCTCTGAGACATGCAGTGTGTAAACCATTCAATATCATTGCACTAACAATGTCAAAGGATATTATCTGGGAATAATATGATATGCAGTTGCCAACTAATGAAGGCCAGGTTAGATGGCACAAACAAGCATTGACTGTTCTTTTGGGGGTTAGGGATCAAAAGTGTGTTCCTGCTATGGTGCAACAAGAATATGTTGCTCTGGTTACTCTGTTTGGCATCCTGCCTGTTGTTTGATTTGGTGAGGGTTGTGAAGACAGAAACTGCAATGTGTATCCTTACTGTCAAACTTCTACCTGCAAAGATTTAACTGTGCAAATGTATGGTGAAGTAGGAGGAGGTATTTAGGCTTGTAGGTGTTGAGTGAGTGCACTATTGGTTGTCTCCTAGCCACTGCAAGGACATACTGAGCATGGCTATGTATGCCTACAACCACAACAGCTGGTGGTACCCATCTGCTCTTCATTGGCCGGTGTCGATCTTGACATTGGCATTGTTGGGAAGATATTTGCCCCTTCCCCTTGCTGATCTTGCAGCAGCTGTTTACACAAGATTAAGTTGTGTAGATGGCATATACTGTGAGAATTGTGGGACCTGTCCATGGAATGCACTGCAAGTCTTGACAAGGTGTATGTAGGCACTGGAACCGTGACTGCAGCAGTCCAAAAATATGCTCTATGACATTACAGGTTGGACCATGTACCTCATTAAGGTGTTCTTCTGTGTGTGTGTGTGTGTGTGTGTGTGTGTGTGTGTGTGTGTGTGTGCGCATTTCTGATGGGTTTCATCAGCCATGATGCCAGTGCATAGCATGCATCCACCACTAAATTACACTGTGGTCCATCCCCTATAGCAGACATCTGGTGCAGTTGCAAGGTGTGCCACATATGGGAGTTGTATTAACTGCCAGGATTGCCAACACACACATTCAAGATGATTCCCTTGCCATTACACATGACTTAGCAGTTAAATGAGTGGTGGACATTATGGTTAATGTAGGCCCACCACTGTTCCCCAGGTGTGTTCATGTATACATGACTGTGATGTATGGTGCACATTGCTACAGTGTACTGTGCTACATGGAACAACCGTTGCATATTTGTGGTCCTCTCCTCAGAAGTAGTGATACAACATATGTGCTCAATGGCATGTTGAAGCATAGAATCCATGAAGTGTTGGAAAATCCAGGATGCTGATGCCTTTGACACACCCAGCATGCCCCCTGTGAAAGGTACATGTAGCTATTCTTGAAGGGCAAAACATACCTTAGTTTCCCCTGGAATGGGTTCCCTGCATTTGGCTCTGGCTCTGAGTCAAGGCTGCCAGAGGTGGAACAGTTCCTGTACTGTGTCCCTGGACAGCAAAGTCTCCTCCTTCTCTGTCTATGCCTATTCCCAGCAGCAGCATTGACTTCAGCTTCTTGCACAAACACATGGATTAAGGCAACAGCAGCTCCTAGAAATCAGTCTGTTGTTTAATTGGTGTCATTACTCCACTACTTTTGATATTCTCATAAAAAACACCATGGAGTCTACATGGATGCTTTATATATTGCTGACTAGCTCCACAAGATCAGTTGATTATCATGCCATTTACCTGTTTAAGCTGTAATTAGCATCACTGAAGTGCAGACTAAGACAGATGCAATCCACTACTAATATACTCCAGTATAAAAAAGGCTAATGTGTAGCTATCCAAACTGATGTCAAAGAGTGTTAGTGGATCTTATAACTCAGTGTGATACTTTTTCATAACTGCATATCTCTGCAGAGGAGTATTTATCTCTAGCATGTATGTTTACATTTTCTTACCTACATAATGCATATGCTGGAATATAGTTAAGAAAACTGTGACGTAACAGCTTTTGCACCTTTAATCTGTATGCATTACTTAGAAGTGTGATGATGGCATAGCCTTGTTTGTCAAGCCATTTCAGAGGTACACAGGATAGAGAATACCTGACCAGAGAATGCTGTGTGATAAATATGTACACGTTTCATGGTCAGGTCCTTTGGTAGCACTTTTAGCATTTCAAAGATGTTTTGTAAGCACCATTGGTCATTAGCCTGTAATTTTGTTTGGGGGTGAACTAAGATGAATTACTGTTATGGAACAAACTATACTGGACTGATATTATGGGTGGGTGAACACAGTTGACCTACTGCTATGGCACAAACAAGGATAGGTTTCTCTTGTTACTCCCATTGTTTTGCATCCTGCCTCTTGTTAGTTTTGGACAGATGCAGATTCTTAATTTTATCCACGAGGGAATACTGACAGTCTTCTTTTACTGCTTTAGCTGTAAACAATCAATATGTAGTTATGTGATACTTATATTAGTTGTGAAACTTACATATATTATCATTCCTTTGTTTTTTATGACATGATGGCTGCTTGTTGTAGGCCCCTTTTTGCAGATACCGAAAACTACATAATCATTGATGCATTAAGGCAGAATGCTGCAGTACTGCTGTCCAGGGGGTGGGCAAACATGTTCGAATGCACAGCACTGTGGTTAGACATAGCAGTCAATATAAATGCTGAGGGGTGAAACAGTCACACCTATGAACAGTTGTGTCACAGAGCCACAGATATGATAACTGCTCTACGGAGGCATGTAGCTTCAGTGGCACTTAATCAGCAGGTCACTGGTGAATGGCCTGCTGCAGAACCACCTCTCACTGCCCCTGAGGAATTCCTGGCAAACATTGCCACCCAGGACAGCTCTCAGCAATCCCTGTCTCAATATGTTCTGGACATGGGTGCCACTCCTGCATCACGTGAGGAGTTTCCAGGTATGCTTTCTTATCTGATCATTAGAATACTGTGGCATACTAAAATAATTTCATTAATATCAATGAATGTGCAAGTTGTTATTTCGGAGGGGAAATGGAAGATTTCTACAGTTATAAGCTTATTTTTGAGTTGTCAGCTACAGTCTTCTTGACATTTGAGTTATTGCAGATATAGAGGAGTAACTGTATGACCCCTTGTTTTACAGTTAAATTTGATGATGTTGCCATTACCTCTTGTTCAGGACTGTCAGGAGTTCTGAGACGTATGCCTCCTGCCCATGGTAAGCTTAATGTATATATTGTCAGTACTGTAGATACATTTAAAAAAATCTCCTCTCAGACCTCTATTGTGTGTGTTGTTGTACTGTCTAATAGTGACAGCAGTGTAAATTGTTTAGCATATCTTGTAACATACTAGTGATGTAATAGTGACAGCATTGTAAATTGTTTAGCATATCTTGCAGCATAGTAGTGCTGTAATAGTGACAGCAGTGTAAATTGTTTAGCATATGTTCCTGTGTGTCTTCCTTTTTATCACAGGCAAGCATGGAAGTGGTTATGTGGCCCCTGTTCCACCTGATTACAGTATCTCATCAGACTCTGATGATAATGGTGGTCAAAGTGAGGTACAGCTGGAGGTTGCAGAGGCTGAATCTGACACAGAAAATGACACCCAGCAAGTTCCTCATTTTCCCCATACACAGCCAGTATGCCTATGCATCCCCAGTCCACTGAGGCCACAGATAATGGACAGGTGGAGGGTGAGGAATTTGACCAGGAAAGTGTGGCTACTGCAGCTTCAGTGCCTGTTGATTCTGGCTGTAGCCAAAGTGACATCTTTGAAATATTGCCTTTATCCCTAGTAGCAACTGTTCTGCCTTGCAACAACAGTATCAGTCCTGCCAAGTCTTGGACCTAGGTCCCTGTACACCATAGTCAGAGGAATATACCACTACACTATGTGAGCTCTACAAAATGCTGATGCTTTTCCAAACATAACAGTCAGTAGAGTCATTCAACAGTAGAGAAAATATTCTATAGAATCAGTCAGGTTTTCTATGTATACATGTATTTATGTATGGTAATGCATATATGTGGACAGATATAGATGAAATATATCTATAGAGATACCCATGTAGAATATATACATATATACATGGAAATATGAATAGAAAAGTATATACATACACACACACATATATAAATGTATATATATATATATATATATATATATATATATATATATATATATATATATATATATATATATATATATATATATATATATATATATATATATATATATATATATATATATATATATATATATATATATATATATATATATATATATATTTTTATATATATATATATATATATATATACATATATATATAAATATACCTAAATATATAACAGCTACAAATAAATGCAATCTGAGGGTCATGCTGCTCCACACTAGAAGTTCAAATCTCAAAAGGCAGTCACTCGAAGCACTCCTTATTCACAAAGCATGTGCACATGTCCACACTAGTAGCCCAACATAATGCATCACAGATAAAGCAGGTGTAGCTAACATAAGTTAAGATAGCAATACAAGTCATAGCCTGCTTTAGTCACTAACCATGTCCCAAGAGTCAAACCCCATGTTCCTAAGTAAACTGGAGAATATTACTGTCCAACCTAACACTATCATACAGGTTGACCTCAATTACCTCTCCATTAACTGTGAAAGCTACTCATGTATCAATGCACTTTCCCAATGTTGCCTGGAATGCATCCATTCTAATGGCTTGGACCAGTTCGATTCCACACCCACTACAGGTAGCAACATCATTGACCTAGTCAGTACTAACATGGGCAACTGTTGCTGATCACTAATAGTCAACTCCGCCATGGTTAGATCTGACTATACAATGTCATCACCTTAGAAATCCACATCCCTCCCACCCCTCCCTGCAAAGGTAACCACCATGATAAACCTTTCCAAAGTTAACTTTGGCCTCCAAAGATCAGAGGTGGCTAACTTCCCGGCACCCAGGCAAATAGAGACTAGTTGCATGACCTCCAAACACACACCAATGCAGTACGAACATATACACAAATGCATGGATTCCACCATACACAATAGAAACAAGATGCTTCCCTCCAGAAAAGGGAAGCCGATCTTGTGGTCCCCTGCCCAAAAAACTCCACAACATAAGAGGAAACTGATATGGAATAAGGTAAAGTCCCAAGACTGGAAAACCCCCCTTATCAGCTTCAACAAATAGATGAGATTCCTCATGAAATACTCTAAAGCTAGCTGTGAAAACAGAATTGCAGCACACAGTAAAGACATCCACGAGGCCTCCTATAATTATGTAAAGAATCTCCACAGCAATGCCAGCATGTGCTTTGAGTTACTGCACAATGTTAACAGCTATACTGAGGTAACAGATATTGCCAATATATGGGCACACAGATGCAGTGGCAACTTTACCCCTCTCCCTACCCTCAAAGGACCAGTCACAATACCAGTACGCTGTGAGGTACCCAGTAGTACTGCTGCTTTGGTTAGCATATCACTGTCCAAGGCCAAAAATACAGCTTCTATTGGACCTGGCAATGTCCCTGGCTGTCTTCTGCATGAACTACAGAGTGAACTGTCACTTCACCTTTGTGCCCTGTTCAATCACTGCCTCATCTCAGGCTTTGTCCCTACTGACTGGAGCACTGCTACAGTTATCCCTCTCCACACAGGAGGAGTGGCTGCAGACCCTGGAAAGTATTGCACCATTAGTCTGACAAGGCTGTCATGCAAAGCTATGGCATGCATTGTCATGGACCTAAGAAGCAGTGATGTGGGAATCTCCAGACTCAGGATCCCATATTGCTTTAGTGAAGGGTAGATCATGCCTGTGCAATCAACCTGATTGACTTCTTTGAGTCAGTCACCAGAATGTGGATGAAGGCAAGGTGGTTCATACAGCCTACCTCAATCTGGCCAAGCCCTTGAATAATATTCCTCACTCAGGGTTCATGGATAAACTCACTAAGCTATGCATCAACCCCTATAACAGTAGGTGGGTTGCAAACTGTCTCACAGATAGAACCCATGGTGTGAAAGTAGCTGATCCCAAGTCAGACTGCTGACCAGTAACATGTGGCATTCTACAGGGTTCAGTCCTGGGTCCTCTCCAGTTTGGTATCAACATCTCTGAAGTCCATGCCAACATGAAGGGACTCTGGCTGACAATGTTTGCAGATGATTGCAAGTTGGGAGCTATTAACTACCCAAGTGATGTTGACATCCTACAGAAAGGCCTCACTGAATCCAATGACTGGTGTCAGAGCCATGGCCTGAAGCTCAATGTCAATGGATGTGTTGTCGTCCCCCTTTGGGATGTCAGGCACTACAGAGATGTTACAGCACCAAAAATCAGACACCAGTGTGAAAGTGCATACCCACAACCAATTTCACCACAGTCACAGTCACATACCAGCAGGTCAGGTGAATGGTAGAGTATATGGACTGTGTGAAAAAATACATAATAGTTTACAAGCCACATACTACCCCTACATACAGTGGTCTAATTCTCAGTGCAGTCTGAATCCTGACCATGGTACAGGACACGTCTCAGTCTGCCGCTACAAAGGTATACATCCAACAGACCAGCAGACACTGGAGCAGCATGCAGAGTCAGATAAAAAAGGAGCCATAACACTAACATCTAACATCTAACATCAGGGCTGAGCTATGCTAAGCAGGTGTACACATTGTTTACATGTGAATGATAACAAGTAGTTAGCACTGGTAAGCATTGGTAAAAGAAACCGACACAGTTTAAGCACCTATCAGTTTAACCGTGTTTTACCATTGCTTAGTGCCATGCAAACCCACACAAACCCGCTTACAACTGCTTAAAAGTGCCTTAATCAATCTGTATCCAGCAGCCCTGCTTCTGGCCAGCAACAAAATATTCAGCCATGCCCAGTCTTGAATCTGGGATGCTATACACCATAGTAACAGCACTTTACCACTAGGCCATCTTAGCTGTGAGATGTTAGGATTATTTTTTACAACATATCAGGCAGTATAGTCAGTTTACAATTGGAAAGACACACTGTGCAGTCAGGAATTATTATCTACATATATATATATATATATATATATATATATATATATATATATATATATATATACCTGAAAAAATATTTACCTATATTGAGAGATAGATAGATGTGTGTATATATACATACATATATATATATATATATATATATATATATATATATATATATATATATATATGTATATATATATATATATATATGTGTGTGTGTGTGTGTGTGTATGTATATATATATATATATATATATATATATATATATATATATATATATATCTATATATCTATATATATATATCAATAAAACAATATACAGATGTATTACCAAGAAATACTGATGTGTGTGTGTGTGCGTGCGTGTGTGTGCGAGTGTGTGTGTGTGTGTGTGTGTGTGTGTGTGTGTGTGTGTGTGTTTGTGTGTGTGTATACGCCCCCAGTCCAAATAATAAGTGAACAGTACACTGCTACAAACCCATAATAGGCCATACACAATGGCCAGACATATACAGTGACCTCTTAGCAACACAGCTACAATGCATGAAGATAGTAAACAAAAATACAAACAGCCAGTAATTTACACAAGTTTGTTTTGCTCTGATGTCTTTGACAAAGCCTTCAAGGAGTAACACATTACAAGAAATACTTGCCTTCATTTGAATAAACAATTAATACAAAAGTACATTGAAATACATAGCCTCCAATTACAATCCTCAGTCAACCCCCTAGGGGATAAAGTATCACATTTAAAAACATACATTGAATCTGTACATAACAATTGTTCTTTTATGACTGTATGACCAAACTGAGAAACAGACTTTTTCCAAAGTAGTACCTTGTAATCCACTACACTTAATTACATGTATATACACAGCCTCCATTTGCACTATACATTCAACCCCCTAGGGGATAAAGTATCACATTTAAGAATTTAAACTGATTCTGTACATAACAATTCTTCTTTCAGGACTACTACCCCCATGGTGGGAAATATTGAAATGTACAGCTATAGAACTGTCTTTTTCCTCATCAGTAATATCTGTCACATGTTCAAACAGCCTAGTTTTAAAACACGTGTTACTCTCCCCCATGTAAAATATGATACAAGGTCATCTAAGAGCATTCTCCATACACCAGCCTCTTGAATGTACAGAGTCCCACATGTTGTCCTCCCTTTCCCCTCAGCAGGAATGACAAAACATAATAATGGTAGACCATTATACCTATCAACCTCCTACTGTATGGAATCTGTACCAAGCCTGACATAATGTGGGACTGAGGGCCTAAAACATGACCATATTTGAAATATTGCTGTTATACACTGAGAAAATTGCTGGTGTTACATTGTTTATTGTAACATAACTTTTCTAAGGAATATAATGTCTGAAACACAAATGGATGTTGGCATGTACTGATTGTAATCACCAGAGTATGCTACTGATTTGCCAAGGACAACACCTATCTGGGGAACAGACCAAACATAACAAGAAAACCTCTGGCTATTATGTGGATAGCCCTACAGTTGAGAGCTATGCAGACACAGAACGCTGTCAGATTGAAACCCATGCAGAAGTAGCATGTTCAGATAAACCTTGTTAAACAAGCAGTACTCAAAACATATAACAGCAATACTCACTTTCTGCCCCTAGGTCTTGAATTTTCTCCACCATTTAGTTGGCTTGTCTCCACATGTCTTGTTCTAAGAGGTATTAGCTCACACACCTCCAGGATCTCTTCCTCACAGGTAAGGGAAAGGGCCAATGCCCACATGGAGTACTCAATTATAGGAGTATGTTGCCATGACATTGGCTATTGGGATAACTACACAGCTGCTCTATATGCAATCAGCAACTGGGGAACACCAATTGGTGCTCAGGCTGTCACATGGTCATGATCATTACTTACAAAAGACAAGCTGCCAGCTATCCAAACCACTTCTGTCATAGACAGCCCATCAGTGCAAAGCTGAAGTAGTGTGAGAAAAAAGAATAAGAAATTATATATCTGTGACATATCCAGAAAAAAGGGTATGTGAAACAAGTACGCATGTAATTGAATGTAGTAGGTAATCTATAATAATGGAAAATAGGGGTTTGAAAGCATATGCCTCAACAAGACTTGCTGTACTGATGTACTACTGAACAGCACTGATGGCCATAGCATATGGCTCTGTCTGTAGTGATTAGGCCAGCTACTGGGATGTTGTACATATCCATATGTTATCTGTGGATATAACTATGATACGCATTTTGTCTTGTAAATATAAGACAACTATACAGAGTATGTGCAGAGTAAAGTACTGCTGCAGATGTATGTGTTGCATGTTATATACTGAGTTCATACCATTCAACTGTCCAGTGTTCTGCACACTGACCATATGTGTGCCTCATATTTGTAGTCATTTACCTGTAGAGTTGTGTCATGTCAGTGAAATCCTTGCCAAATCTGTGAAGACTGACATTACAACACCCCCTTTAATTCTCCGCTGGCCTTTCCCCATTCGGGATTGCCACAGTGGATCATCTGTTGTCATTTCTGCCTGTCCTCTGAATCTTGCTCTCTCACACCAACCACCTGCATGTCATCTCTCAGCACATCCAGAAACCTTATCTGAGGCCTTCCTCTCTTCATCTTACCTGGCAGCTACATTCTTTTCACAATATACTCAGCACCCCTCCTCAGCACATGTCAAAACGGATGTAATGCTGTCTTTCCAACACTATCTCATATCCATTCAATATGGCCTGAGCATGTCATATACACACTGATAAACCTGTGCACCCGTGTCACACCCAGTGCAAACATAACATCTGTAACTCTGCCTTGTGCAGCTCTGACCCCTGCTTTTTGTCAATGCCTCTATCTCCAACCCATATAACATAGGTGGTCTCACTACCCTTTTGTAGACCTTACATAGCACGTTTACTGGTACTCATCTGTCACAAATTAGTCCTGACACTCTTCACCACCCTTTCCATCCTGCCTCTACTCTCTTCTATGCCTGTCCTTATTAGTCCTCATTACTCTGAAATGTTGATCCCAATCATTTGAGCACATCCACCTTTGCCAGCTGTACTTCATGCATCCTCAACATTCCACTATCCTCCCTCTCATTCACACACAGATATTCTATCCTAGTGCTGCTGACCTTCATTCCTCTCCCCCTAGAGCATATGTCCACCTCTCCAGCATATACAAAAGCTGTTCCATACTCTCAATACAGATCACAATGTAATCTGCAAGCAACATAGTCAACGAGGGCTCTCGTATGATTTTGTCTGTCAACCTGTCCATCACCATTGCAAATCAGAAAGGGCTCACAGCTGATCCCTGATGTCATCACACCTCCACCTTAAACACATCTGTCAATTCCAATGCAGACCTCAATGCTGTCACACCACCCTTGTACATATTCTGTACTACTCTTACATATATCTCTTCCACTCATGACTTCATCATACAATACCACAACTCCTGTCTAGGCACCCTGTCATATGCTTTCTGTATGTCCAGAGAGACACAGAGCAACTCATGACCTTCTCAGTATTCCACCAGTAACAGTCTCAGGGCAGACATCACATTGGTAGTGCCCTTTCCATGCATGATGCCATGCTGATGACCAGTACTCCTCACCTCCCTGCGTAACCTAGCTTCCACTACTCTTAGCCATAACTTCATGTTGTCACTGGTCAATGTTATCCCTCTGTAGTTATTACAGCTCTGCACATTAACCACATTCTTAACACCATACCCAAGCACTTTCTCTCCACTCCTCATGCAACCTCACACTTCCCAAGATACCAGTCAACAGTTTGACTAACACACCACTGCCATTTCCCTTAAACAACCCCATGCTTCCACAAGTGTGTAATGTGGACCAACAGGCTTGCCAGTATTCATCCTCTTCATAGCTATCCTTTCATCCTTCTTGTTAAGCCATTTCACTTCTTGATTCATCATACCCACATCATCTAAGCATCTCTGTCGCATTCTCTTCATTCATCATCCTCTCAAAGTACACTGCCCATGTGTTCAACACAATCTCCTCACTTGTGAGTACAATATACCTCATCAGCCTTTATCACCCTTATCTGCTGCACATATTTCATAGCTCAGTGCCTCTGTCTAGCCAGTTGCTACAATTCCTTTCATCCCTCCTTAGTGTCCAACCTGTCATAGTACTCTTCATATGCCCATCCTCAGCCTTTGCAGCCTCTCTCTTTGCCATGCACATCATCTCCTCATACACCTGCCTACTTTCCTCATCTCTCTGACAATCCCACTCCTTCTTCCCCAACCTCTGTCTCTGTATACTGTCTAGCACTTCCTCAGGCCACCATCTGGTGTCCTTGTACTGCTTCCTCCATCCACATGTCACCCCAAGCACCTGTCTAGCTGTCTCCCTTACCAGCTCTGCTGTACTTAACCAGATATTTGTTAGATTGTCACTGCCACCCAGTGCCTGTCTCAACTCTTCCCTGAACTCCACCTTACAAGCACACTGTTGCAATTCATATAATTTGATCCTTGGTGCTGCCCCCGTACTCCCCCTCATCTC
This sequence comes from Protopterus annectens, assembly GCF_019279795.1. Lineage (NCBI taxonomy): Eukaryota > Metazoa > Chordata > Ceratodontiformes > Protopteridae > Protopterus > Protopterus annectens. The sequence goes on along the minus strand of NC_056735.1, from coordinate 649,199,489 downwards.
GATCACCAACATCTCACATACCAACATTCCCTGCCTAAATACACTTTCCCCTGACACCACTTTACAGTCTCTAATCTCCTTCAAACTGGTCCTCCTACATTGGATATATTCCATCTGTGTGCATCTTACTCCACTCTTGTAGGTCACCCATGCTCCTCCCTCATGTCATAGTACATATTCACCACGGCCATGTCCATCCTTTTTGCAAAATCCACTACCATCTCACTGTCTCCACTCCTTCTAACACCATACATACCCATCAATTCCCCATCCCCTCTGTTCTCTTCACCAACATGCCCATTGACATCTGATGCAATGACCAGTCTGTCACCCTTGTGTACAGTCATCACCACATCATACAACTGATGTCACATTTCTCTTTCTCATCCATCGCACAGCCAACTTGCATAGCATATGCACTAACAACAGCTATCATTACACCATCAGCTTACAACTTCAGAAACATCGCTCTATCAGACACTTATGTCTTCCTCCAAAAACACTCTTGGCATACTGTTCCTTCAGCAGAAGCTCTACCCCTTCCACCTCCAGTCCACACCTTGATAGCACAATTGTGACCTGCCTACCATACACCCAGTCATAATCCCCTTCCATGTGGTCTCTTGCACACCACACACAATATGTCAACCATCCCCTGGCCATCATATCAGCTAACCTGGTCCCTATACCACTCATACTGTCAACATTAACAACTCTTACCCACAATACTACCCTCCTAGCCTTTCCCCTCTCTTCCTCCCATATGACTGTTGGACATCCTCCCGGGGATGCCTATCTGTGCAAAGGCTATTGTGGTATTGAATGACTCAAGTATGTTACAGCAATATTGAGACACTGTCACTGATTTTGTCCCATTGCACCCATGTATGCATGGCATCCTACAGATGTCCTGCTGTAACAGGTTGAGAAGGATGACTGCACAGCACAAGTGTGAATTTAGTGTGCCATACTGACATAGAACAGGCATGTATGTGAGGTATTAGCTATGCACATGTCAGTATGAGTAGGTGTATGTGTCCACCTCATGAAAACAGGCATGAGATGCAAAATGTCAGTTAAAGCAGCCGTACATGTTGTACACATGTAAACTTAGTTACTGTGCACCCAAAAGAGTGACATGTCTACTGCTACCAATTGTTGCATTGTCCTGACACAGCCATGATTAATACAGTAGGCATGATTATCATTACTAAATTGGAGAGGTGTCCAACTGTGTTATGACTTTGTGGCCACGCCCACTGCAAACAACCGACTGAACACATACATGGCTGCATGGACTCAGCAATACCTTACTTGTTATACCTGCCTCCACCAACGTACAGTAATCCCATTTGCTGGACAGCAGCATTACACAAACCACAGACTTGGTCCCTATAGTGGCTGTACAGGGCAACGTAAGGGCAGGAACCAACTTGGCATCAAGTCAGCCATTGTCTGAACAAACATATAAGGTCACAGGTAGATTACTGTAAGGCCAACTATGATTACAAATTGGAGACATCCACCAGGGACAATCATAAGGCCATCTTCCAATATGTCTGAAATCTCGGAGGCAACATACCAACCCAACCTGTAATGGTGCAGATAGGATTAGGGCAGACACCCCCCCAGCTCAGCATCACTGTAAGTGGATAAGTACTGCACCCAGAGCCCTCCCCTCATCACCAGTGAGTAGGTGCATATTGCCTACTAAAAGGCAACAAATATAAGTATCCATGGGACATCATATCATCCCTGTCTGCATCCAACATAAACTCAGGCATGTGCTCCCAGCTGCATTACACACTGTAGTCACACCAAGTTGCAGCACCATCCACACACCATCCACATGGAAGATGGCTAATGCCATCCATTTACGCAGACCTGAATGAGGAATAATGGATTATGCAAACAACTTGCCCTCACTGCAAGCAATGTGACTCATCAAGACCAGGAGCGCAATGCAAGCTGATACTGTCCTTTTAGATTACAGGGATAGGGTGTGGCTGTAAGTGTTGGCTACTGGTATGGTTGTGAGTGTTGGTTACTGGTATTCAAGGTGCATGTGCAGGGACTGGGCATACTGTTGCCAAATGTATGGGGTTCTTAGATGTGTTTCCCTGTTATTGTCTACCAGATGCAATGCCACATCACCAGCAGGAGACCTTTTCACTAGCAGAATCCAACCAGATAATGGAAGCCATAATACAGAGCCACACAGTACTGTTGGGCCAGAGCCAGCAACATTTGTGGAAGAGGACCAGCCTGTGGGATGTCCCTGTCCACAGGATAATTTATGTGGTCCTGCACACACATACATATGAGCAGGTGCAGCATCATGCCACCAACCTCATAAACCATGCCTGGCAAAAGGCTGCTGCCGTGGCCAGGGATCCCACATCCACAAGTGGGAGACCAGTCATGCAGCCCCCATTGACACCAAATGAGGAGCTCCTTGCCAAGCTTGGGACACCCATCACAGTACAACACCAAGGTACAAAGCCCCACTTGCTGGAGGTGAGTGGCACCCACACAATGGACAAGGAGTGTGCAGGTAAGGTCCCAGTGGGAATCAGTAGACTACTGTATGAGACATACTTGTACCTATACAAGTATGTACGTATCTACATGCATGTGCCAGGTACAACTGCATTTGGAGATGGGGATTTCTAATGCACAGAAGTGCAAATCTATGGTGAAAGACAGAAAATTGTGTAGTATTGGATGTTGTACTGTAAATGTGCAGACATGCTGCATCCATCATTTTCCAAGGGCACATGTGAGTCTGCTGACACTACCTGTCTCCCACAACTACATAGGTCACTCTGGTCTGCATATGAGACAACAGCCTGAAGCTGGTGAGTATGGAATTGTTCAGTTGTGCTTTGGCAAAACCCCAGGCATGTGGAGGGCATGCAAGTTACCATGCAGAAAACTATGACTAATAGCCATATTGCTTTATGTTCACATTCACTTGTGGTGGGGTTAATTGTATTCCATCACAGTAGTCACCACAGGGACCTATCTGAAAAGACTGTAACATTCATGTAGCATACCTCATAACCTGTCAATGCAAGACATCTGGATAGACACCAGCAAACTGTATTGGACAAACTGATTAAGGAAGGGACATGTGTGAAAGATTACTGCTATACAGTGGATATGAAATGTATACACACACCTATTAAGATGCCATTCATTTCTAATATATACTGATTGAGACCACAATATGTCAGTCCACACCTTTCCCAATCTTTAATGAGACCCATGACATGAACACTTCACTTGTAAAACCAAGCATCTGGACTCATGTATTGCACCTACAAGCCTGAACAAGTGTGGGGGTAGCAGACATTGTAACAGTATGCTGTTTCAGTCAGATAAGATACCTGATGCTGCCATATTTGTCAGTACACTCACTGTGGCCTATTTGGCAACTATATCACATACATGGGCATTGTTAAAGCAGACAGAGCACTAATAGGTTCCAAACATCTGGACATCCAGACACATCTGTACAGAGGACTGGTATGGCCTGTACAATGGTTACACATACTGCATCTGAGGCAGATGACATTACCACACTATATAAAGTAATGGCATCAGGAGGTGGTCACCTGCCATGTATGGTATGCACATCAAAATGGTATTAGCCACACATGATATGATCCATACACATGCACACACACACACACACACACACACACACACACACACACACACACACACACACACACACACACACACACACACACACACACACACACACACACACACACACACACACTCAAACACACAAACACCAATACTGAGATTAGAACTCCTACCTATTTATTTCTACTGTAGTGCTATGCAGTTATCAGTCATGCCACAGAGCTTACACAATGGCACATCATCCGAAGGTACTTGTAAGGTTAATGACATCAACAGGGCTACTAAATGAGGGTGAGTATGATGGTACACAACTCAAAACGGTATTACCTTCACAGTACATGATCCTTACACAAACACACACACACACACACACACACACACACACACACACACACACACAAACAGTTGCCAGTATTGAGATTAGAACTCCTGCCTATCTAGTTATTTGTATTATGGTATTACACAGTTAGCAGATGTACCACACAGCTTACACAGTTTCACCTTGTCCAAAGGTACTTCTAATGTGAATGACAACAACAGCAGTAGTAAAGTAGGGTTGGAGAAGTGTAATGGGTGGTGCACTAATCAAAACACACACACACACACACACACACACACACACACACACACACACACACACACACACACACACACAGTTGCCAGTATTGGGATCAGAACACCTGCCTATCTAGTTACTAATGACATCAACAGGACTACTAAATTAGGGTGTGGGAAAGTGTAAAGGGTGGTACACAAGTAAAAAAATGGTATAACCCGCACAGTACATCTTTCTCACGCACTCACACAGACTTATCAGTATTGAGATTAGAACCCTTGCCTATCCAGTTATTTGTACTATAGTGTTACGCAGTTACTGCACATGCTACAGAACTTACTGGACTTACAACTGGCTAAAGGTGATGATAACTGCACAGCTGAGGTAAAGTATTACAGGTAGCAGGAAATCTGCCTTCAGTTTCTCCCATGCATCATGCTAGTTCTTTTTGTCTTGCACTTCAAATAGCATTATAGCTTTGCACTTCAACAGGCTATTGTATCAATAAGTGTATCACACCTGGGAGCCATCAGCAGTACTCGTTCATCACAGAATTAGCCCCAGTACTTACTACTTATGACCACCCCCTCCTGGCATGATTGAAGTGCGGTTTTCTGTGCTTTCACCCATTAACCTGGTCCACTTGTCCATTCTGAGGCACTGTTATGACTGCCTCATGTACACAGACAACCCTCTCCTCTAAACGCCAAACACTCGGACTAGTGAGAGTTACCTCTGTATCACCAAATGTAGATCTAGGCACTCTCCAGCAAAGACTGGACTTGCTGGTCAAGAGGATGAGATCAACACTTGCATCACACCATGTGGACCACATAGCTCGCCACAACACCCACTATGACAGCCCTGACATACACTGAAAAGGCACACACTCACCTTCACAGAGGCACTCAATGGACATTTACACAAACAGCACACACCAACAAGACAGACAGCCACTCAGACACCACAGCATAGCACATGACAAAGGACACATATGTCACCTAAACAGTGTGCCCCTCAACCTAAGCTCCTAAGGCCAACCACCTTGCACAATACAGTGATCAATGGTGACTCAGTACTGCAGCACACAGATGTCCCACTCACTATGTTGATTATGGAGGAGGGAACAGCCAACTGTCTATCACATGCCAGCATCCAACACATGACACACTGAGTTAACCTACTCCACAACAGTTACAAGTTTCACTCTGTCATCATCCATGTGGGTGTGAATAACCTCAGACACACCTTATTGGGCTATATGACAAGAGACATGGTTGAACACTCAGATTATGTGGTCCATGTAGGTGTGACAGTAGCCCTGAGCAGTATACTGCTGTCACCCAGAATGATGCTGCAGTACTATCAACAGATAATTGACTGCAACAATGGCTTACATGTTGTGTGTCATTCTCAGGGGATCTAGTATCTCTCTGCTTGGGATAACATGATTGACAGACCTCAATGCCTTGTCAGAGATGTCCTAAATCTGTTAGCCTTGGGTTTCCAGATACAGAGTAAGTGTCATGCTACCCCTATAGTGCCTTATTAGTCAGTGTTCCCAATCAAATTACCATCGTAACAGCTAGACATTGTATGCAATCTGAGGGTCATGCTGCTCAAAAGTAGACATCTAACTTTCAAGATACAGTCACTCAAAGCAGTCATCAGAGTAGAGGACATTGACATTTGTGCTGTAACAGAGAAGTGGTTCACAGCAGCAGACAGTAGCCCTGCACTAACAGGCTATGATGCATTCCACAGCTGTCAGTGCCAAAACATGGAGCGTACTTCCACAGGTGGTGTTGTCTCCATATAGCACATCTCCAAACTAGCATCCCAGCATAATGCATCGGAGGTACTTCTGGTAAAACTAACATTGTAGAATACTGCAATCCACACCATAGCCTGCTATCAGTCCACAGCTATGTCCCTAGACTGTCAATGCACATTCCTCAACACCCTGGCATCTATGAATATCCAGCCCAACACTGACATAGTAGGAGACTTCAACCACCCCTCCATCACCTGGGAAAAGTAGTCAAGCACCAGTACACTGGCCCAATGCTTCATGGAATTCATCAGTTCCAATGCCCTGGACCAGCTCATCCTGACCCCCAGTAGAGGATGCACCAACCTTGACCTATGTTGATTACTTACATATGGGACTGTTGCTCGACCACTGTTGTCAATCCCTACCTGATCAGATTCAAACATGATGTAATCAACATGGAGCTCAACATCCCACCCACATCCCCTACAAAGGTATCCACATTGCAAAACCTCTCCAATGCTGACATTGCAGTCATAAAAACAGGGGTGGATGACTTCACTGCACCCATGCCAATGGGAAATAGCTGCATGACTGTTGCATCCTACACATATGCACTGCACAAACATGTACATAGATGCATGGTACTAGCCATAGCCAACAGAACACAGACACTGTCCTCCAAACACTGGAAGCCATTGTGATGGTCCCCTATTATTACTAATGTGTACAACAGAAGGAGGACACTGTTGGAGGAAAATGGTTGTGTCCCTAGACTGGTGAACATCCTTATTAGCCTCAAACACAAATTTGGATCCCTCATGGAATCACCTACAGGTAGCTCTGAAGGCAGATTTGCAGCAGACACTGATGACAATCACAAAAGCCTTTGATAGTTGCATCAACAACCTCCACGGCAATAACCACAAGTGTTGTGAGTTACTGCACAATGCTGATTCCTATCCTGACACAACAGATACTGGCCATAGTCTTGCCAACACGTTCAATGCCAGCTTTACCCCTCACCCCCAAGGGGATGATCACAAAAGCAGATGAATGCCAGGCATCCAGCATTACTGCAGGCCAGGTTACACCTGCATTGTCCACAGGCAAGGTTACAGCTTCCATGGGACCCAACATATCTGTGGCTGTGTTCTACATTACATACAAAGAGACCTGTGTGCTCTGGTCAGTCACAGCCTCACCTCAAGCTTTGTCCTTCCAAAATGGGACACTGCTACAGTCAACCCTCTCCATGAATGGGTAGCATCTACAGACCCTGGGGATTAATGTGCCCTTAGCCTGACAAGTCTACTATGCATGGGTATGAGCGTATCATCAGGGACCTGATTGACCAAGGTATGGGTGATCTCCTAACTCTGGACCCCACACAATGTGGCTTTGTGAATGGCAGATCATGCCTGCTCAACCTGGTTGATGTCTTTCAGTGAGTCACCAGGGCTGTGTATGACAGTAAGGCACTGCATACAGCCTACCTCAATCTAGCCAAGGCTTCTGATACCATTCCTTAGTCAGAGATTATTGGTAAGCACAACAAACTAGACATCAACCCCTATACCAGTGGGTGGTTTGCAAATTGGTTCACAGAACATACAGTTAGACAGTGGCAAACTCCACGAGTGGAGTCCCACAGAGATCAATACTGGATAGTACAGCATCAACATCTGTGCAGTTCAGCCCAACACAGAGGAACTCTGACTGACCAACTTCACAGAGGACTACAAGCTGGGAGCTATCATGAACTCCACAAGTGATGCAGACATCCTACAGAGAGGCCTCAGTGAGACCAATGAATGGTGTGTAAACCATGGCCAGAAGCTTAACACTACAAAATGCATCATCATCATCCCCTTTGGTAAAAAAACCCAGTTCCCAGTAGGTTCCACATTAATAGTAGCCCAATGAATGTTGTAGGCATTATAGGAGATCTGGGGACACAGGTTAACTGCAACTCCTCCTTCAAGCACCACATTACCACTGTGGTCAGGAAGTCCTTTGATATGGCACATTGCATTATCAAGGGTTTTGCATCCAGGAAGACAGAGGTAATGATCTCCATCTACTATTCCCTCATTAGACCACACCCCAAGTATTATGGCCCATTTTCCATGTACCTCACTAGACAACTGCTACAGCTGGAGAAGCCACAGAAGCACCACACAAAAGGGATCTAGGCATTAAACACACATTCTACACAGACAGACACAGAAGGCCTAAGCTATTCTCCGCGTCATATCACCTATTTAGCAGCTATCTGTGCTTGACTTACAAAGCCATGTCTGACCCAGGTGGTTTAGAAATGCTACATATAAATCCATCCACACCACACACTGTAGAGACCTCTAACTCAGTACCACAATCACAACAACATGCTGGTGGGACAGGTCCCTCAACAAGAGACTGCACATCCCCTGGAATACACTTCCCATATATGTCATGCAGAGCACCTAGCTGACCCTGTTCCAGAGAAATCTTGATCAGTGGATGGGTAATACACAGTTCATCCCAAGGATCACTGCAGTTGCTATACTTGATACAGGCACTGGGACGTAATATCAGGTGACACAATGACAGGGCCCTTCTATGTGCTAGGTTTGTTAAGGCTCCTGGGCAATTACCTACTACACACTTGTGAACCTATAAAGGAAATGACATCAGCAAGACTGATAAAGTAGTGAAGTGCTGGGCCTAACAAAAGTGACTTCTATGGTGAGAGACATCTTCAGGACTGCTAAGGTGGGACAGTGGAAAGTGCACTGGGTGGGGAAGGCCTGTTCATTCCTAGATCCTTCTGACATTTCTCTAAGTGTATGAGCATGCCCAGTGTGTCCTTCTATAGTACATGTGGGACTCCATTCCCGTTATTATTGTACTCCAGTCTGGTTTGTTTTGTGCTACAGCCATACCTCTCAATTGTTGATGCATATCTGGAGATAGCCTATCCAATTGTGGGGACAATGGGCCATGCAATGATTGTGACCATTTCTCTCAGTAATGTATGGTTTGCTAGCGTGCAGGGCTTGTTTTAGCAGACATCTGTCATATATGCCATTTGACACTGTCATGTATTGTTTCAGTACCTTGTGACATACCTCCTCAGATCATCACAGTAATTTACCAGAAGAATACAGGATGGATGATGCAGACACAAGGTTTATGGGCCAAATGCTATGCATTCTTGCAAAATCCTGCCTGTTGAGGGGTGTGCCTACAAGCAAATGACTGTTGGTGTTATGGAAATGGTCCAGCATTTTAGTGATATATTACAATGGTGGAATCTCTGTGCATTTGTGTTCTGGCCTGGTCTGATTTCCAGTCCACAGTTGGGTAATATAAGTAAGACTGGATCAGGGTGACAGGCAGACTCCAGATAGACTTGTAGAGGATAGAATATGTGGGTGGGGGGTCCTGTGCAGGTATGTTTACCTATAGCTACCTGTACTTTGCATTGGGCTCTCCTCAATGGTTGACTGCACTTGGAGAGTCTTGTGTGTGTGAGACAGACTGTTTGACCAGCCTGGAGGTGTGAGTTTGCCACGCATATATGTATGGCCCACCTCATTTTGTTTGGATGGCCACATGTTTGGCTTAGGATGTTGCATAGGATGAGAGATCAGGGAGGGGTGTGTTACTCCCCATGGCTGTGGCCCAAGGTTCTGTGGGTGCAGACATGTCACCATCTTCCAGGGTTAGGCCTGCCTGCAGTGAGTGCACTCCCATGTTTAATATCCTAGCCCTGCCTGTCGACTGTAAAAAGTATCTCAAAATGTTCACATCCATGACCCATATATCTGGTCGGTTACCCAAACAAGTGTGGTTTCCAGCAAAAGTGTTTTGCAAGTCACTCAGGGTTGAAGTCAGATATTACTGACAGTTGACATTGCAGTTTCGGACTTCGTACCCATCAGACATTCCATGCTACTACAAATCATTCCATCAGCTTTATAACATTATTAAAGCAGCATTTCACAGGTGCCCATCCCTTTGGACCTTCATCACCCCATTATTCATGGCTTTGTCCCGATATCTGGCTCACTGAGGCTGGCAGGTTTTCTCCTAGCAGTTGTCAGCATGGCCTTTCTTTGCATTTTGTGGACTGTGTTATGTTGGTGTTATGGACCCTATGACACTCCCTAAGGGGCACTGTGGGTGAGGTATAGGCATTTACCAGAGGCCTATAGGCCAGATGTGACAGATGCAGGCAATCTGTAGCAGGGCAGTGCATTCTGATGATCATATGTTCCCAGGCTGCTGGCAGGAGACACCCCTGGGATGGCACCAGTAATTTGACAGTGAGTGTTATTGACAATTGCTTTCTGTTACAATTGTGCCATCATGCTGGGTGACAGCTGGATGTTGCTTAAGTATAGGAACATGTTACTGTATTTCTATGGGACTATGGGGGGGGTGACATGAATGTACACCATACACATCTGCACAGACTGTGCTGATATTTGCTTAACATTTTGGTCTCATATAGCATAGTGGTGTGCCCTATCTTTCAGACTACAGGCATAACAGTATCAACCATGAGTCCAATTGTTCTGGCATAGACATTTGTAGTTTCAGATTTCTTACCTTTCAGAGGCATACTGCCACTGCCAGACTTGCTGTGATATCACTGCTAAAGGTCTATGGGGAGGAATTTCATGGATGTCACCATGTGGGGGCCTTTGCCAGGCATTTCTGTATGCTTATCTACAGTTGATCTGCTGTGTGGAGTTGGTGGTGGGTATGGTACTCCCACTCTGACATCCATGCATGTGTCATATGACCCCCCCCAAGTTATTTGGCTTACCACATATACTGCAGTGGCATTTGTCAACTAGGGTGGTACTGCATGGTGTGGGTAGAGCAGTACTGGGGATACACATCCTGCTGTCCCACAGAGCTGTCAGTTGTCTGCTGCTATCCCAGTTAGCCACCTCATTCCCTTACATGCTTGATCAATACCATATATATGCTATCAGTAAATTCCCCTCCATTAGTTTAATTTGTTACAGAAACTGGCTTACTTTGTGCCTGCAGCTGTTGTGAGGGTGTTGATTGAGGGCTGACTATGTTGGATGCACACAATACGGTGCCTATACATGGTCAGGTATAGGTGGTGTGATGTTTTGCATCCATTTTACTGTGTGTGTGAGCAGACAGAGAGAGAGAGAGCAGTCCCTGGGTCCCTACAGTGTCAGTGTATGTGCTATGTGTTGCCTCTTTGCCAAGGCCAGGGCATACTGGGCATGCCTTCATCTGCTTACAGGGGCAGGCTCAGGATGTTCCTCCTCTGAGTCCCTCTGTGTCTGTGGACGCCTTGGCAATGGTGGGGGGGGGGGCTGTGTGGCCCTTCCCCATTTTGTTCCTGCTGCAGCTGTTTCCGCAGGATCATATTGTGTAGCATGGCACATACTATGACCATGTGTGCATATGTGGCTAGAGATCACTGCAAGACTCCACTGGATATGTCAAGGCAGCAGAACTGTGACTTGAGCATCCCAAACACATGCTCTATAATGATCCTGGTTTGTGCATGTGCCTCATTATGGCTTTCTTGTGTGAGTATGTGTGCATTTCTAATGGGTGTCATCATCCAAGGCACCAGTGCATAGCCAGCATCCCCCACTAAATGGCCATATGGGATGCCCCCCCTGGAAAACCGCTGATACAGCTGTGAGGAATGCCAGATGTGGGAGTCATGATAGCTTCCAGGGCAGTCAGCACACACATTCATGATAATGCCCTGGACATTGCACACAGACCTGGCAGCTGATGGAGTGAAACTCCTTGAAGTTTATGTAGACCCTACCCTGGTCACCAGGTCGTGTTTTGATGTGCATGTGCATGCAGTCTATGGCACCCAGTACCTCCAGGTAGTCTGCTACATGGTGGAAGAGATGCATATTGCAGGTCTTCTCCTCACTGGTGGTGGGGAATTTAATGTGCTCTTCGGCATGTGGTTGCATGGCATCCAGGAACTGGTGGAGTATCCTGGACGCAGATGCCTGTGAGACCCCCATGATATCCCCAGTTGATCTTTGGAAAATACCTGTAGCTAGTATTCTTAGAGCTACACATACCCTCATAGCCACCGGGATGGGTTCCCTGTGTTTGTTCTGGATGTGAGGCGAGGCCAGCACAGCTCCACAATTTGCTGCAGTATGTCCCTGTCCACCCTGCTGTGCTCTACTATCTTCAGATAATGTAGCCCCTGGTAGGTTACCTGGGCCTGAACACTCTTCTACTCCTCCTCATAAGTCTGGGGCAGTTGTCAGCATTGTCCTCTTTACCACCCTCAGCCTCTTGCACATACTGATGTATGAGAGTGACAGGAGCCCCTAACATTTTATTAGTTTTGTCAGGTAAAATTTCCCTGTCTGCGTACACCAGTGGTGTAGAGTTTGTGAGAAAAAAACAGACTAAAAGGTGTTTGCAGTATCTATAGTGGTGTGCTGCCTGCAGATGTTGCCTGTGTGATTGGCTTAGTATGATACATTCCACTTACCAGCTCTATTACTTGTATTTGAGTGCCTCTATTCTGCTACTTCCTTTTTTCTTCTTGTTCTACTTGCCATTTCCTGTATTTTTTTTTATTTTTGTGGTTTAAATCCCGGTGTGTGCAGCTCACACCCATTTAGGCAAGGTACACAGTGCTATACAGCCTCAGATACACCCCCTTGCTTACATATACACAGGGCTGCCATTTTCTGTGTTTTTTTTGGTTTAAGTTCCAGTGCATGCTGTGCAAACCTGTATAGCTAAGTTAAGCACATTTTAGCAGAAATGTCCCTCTCTGGACCCGAACACGCTCTTCGTTTCATGGTGTAAGACATTTCAGCCTCAGACACACCCTTGCTTAGCTGTGCTTAGCTAAGCACAAACCCAGGCAATGGAGCTCCAATGTGCTTACAGCAAGCATGATACACCTCCTTTTCATGTTAATTACTCCTCCTGCCTACACAATCATGTTCTAGCACCTACACGGTTAGGTGCAGGTTTTGAACTTAGAATATTTTGTGATTCAGTAAATTTAGCCTCATTTGCATACCCCACTGCCTTAGCCCATAGATACTGAACTGACACTGAGCTTTTTCCCTTGACAATGACTGTTCCTTGGTATTGTTTTGATTCTGCATGTCATAGACTATAATGGAAGGATGCAGATTTTCTTTAAACTTGGGTTTTCACATTTTTTTTTTTTTATTTTCAGCAAAATTGTGTTTTTGTGCCACTGTGCTATACTTAAATGGCCAAGATTGGCCAAAAAAATATTTTATATTAAAATTAAACATTTATTCATGTCAATGGCCATATATTTGGCCATTGGCATGCCTACAGATGTGAATACATGCTTTTATTTGTGCTGTCATGCCTCCGTTTTCTTTTTTGCAGAAATGCGTTGTTAGTAACTGAACACATTTCTGCACTGACACTGTTCCTGTACGAAGACCTGGCAGCTTTCTGAACCACTAATTCACATCATTTGCATAGTTTTCCCCAGCAAATGAGGTGATTAGCATCCCACACGGTCTTCTGTGCAGGAACAGTGTAGACAGGCTCATGCATGTTGGATTAGCTGTTTGCTAAATCGCGTGATGGCTGAACTCTGTGCAGGAGCTGCTACACTGTTCCTACACAGAGTTCTAGCTTTCATGAATCCCAGGGAAAAAGTTTAGAGAATCACCTTTTCAGCTGTCAGTCTATATTTGGGGTGTGGGGAAGAAACCAGCACCCCTTGCATAAAGCAGTGTAAGTACAAAGAACACAATCAGACTCCAAAGAGACAGCATCCTAGCTGGGAACTAAACCAGTAATTAAATGATGAGTTATCAACACTTCCCACTAGACCCTTGCATGCATTTTATTATTATTATTGATATATATGTAAAACTATCAGTTTTATGAAACAAACTGCACTGCAATTATAAATAACAAATAACTTTGAAAAAATCCACACAGCCCATTTACTTTTGATAAAAATGTTAAGAAAGAAATGTATGGAAATTTCTCAAAATAAATACTTTAAAAAGAACATTGCCCAAACATCAAGATTCCTTTATACTTAAAAGAATGGCAAAAGTGATGCCAACATTGATAGCTATGGATCAATGTGTTTTTTGTGGAGGGAAGGCAAACATTTGACAACATTAATACAACAGTGATGATGCAGAGGGAAGCAGAATGCAAGAAAATACCACTATTGTTGGTAGGTCCTGATGCAGAGAAAGCATTTGACAGAGTAAGCTGGGACTTTATGAGCAGAGCAATGGAAGCATTTGCATTCCCTGATAGAATTATAAGGTTGATTAGGAATATATATGAGAGACAGGGGGTGAAAACTGAAGTGGATGGGATCTTCTCTGATAATCTTTGCTTGAGCAGAGGATCCAGGCAGGGGTGTCCTCCCTCCTCTTTATTATTTGCATTATATTTAGAACCACTGACAAAGAAAATAAGGGACTCAGAAATTCAAGGATATAACTGGTATGGTACTCAAGAAAAGTGGCCTCTTTTTGCAGATGACATTATTTTATACATGACAAAACCAGAAAGGGATATTACTGTGCTATGGAACATACTGTGACAGTTTCAAACCTTTTAGGGAAAAAAATTTAATGAAGCTAAAACAAAAGCAATAGAGGTAAATTAGGTACCCACATACAAAGTGGTTCAGCAATATCTATACTTTTGGGGACATGATAAAATGAAGTACTTAGCAGTATGGATTAAAATAATATTTGTGTGGCATCTAAGGATATGTGGAAAAAGACTAAACAAAAGATAATGCAAAAACTGAGAAAATTGAAGCTCTGTTATATGGATATTGATAATAAGATCAAGCAGTTAAAATGTTTTTAGTCCCTTTAGTCTTATATACAGGTCACACATATTTTTCTCAACTAGAGGAGAAGTTGTAGATCATAACTAATAAAGTGTTGAAGGATATTATATGGGAGGGGAAGATGGCAAGAGTCAAGTGGGATAAGCTTATTCTTTTAATAGAACAGGGCAGATGGGGATTACAAGAGTTGAAGGGGTATTTCAGAGCAACACAGTTAAGGCTCCTTTACATAGCAGAAGCAAAAAAATATAATTCAAAATGGAAAGAGATGATGATGAAATGGGGGAAGCTCAAGTAAGAGGAATAGACTGGGATTTTGGATACAGACTTTTAAGGAGAAGAACAATAATCATACAGAATATTATATTCATAAAGTACCTGAAGGTATTCAAAGAACTAAGCCAATATGTGAAAGGAAAAAGGAGATTCTGCCAATAGGGATGACTGCAATTAGGAATACAGACAATAGGGAAGAGCAGGCAGGAATATTTTGGAGAAAATTGGCAAAAGAACTAAGGTATTGGGAGCAAATAACTAGGGAGGGAAATGTAATAGCATACCTCTCAGCCTGGAAATATCAACAATCTGGACAAGGCCCATGAAAAATAGGTACAAATCTGTACACTCATTAACATAAAATTTCCATACATAATCACATAACCCTACCCACTCCAATGGAATTGTAGGATACCAACTTTCAAACGCAAACTAAAGAACAGATAACCAAAATATGGTACCAGAGTCCCCCTGCAGCCATTCCAATGTCCCATTACCCGGCTATTTCACACCTTTTACCATAAACACTGATGTGCATACTGCTTAAATTACTTCTACAATGATTATTTGGATTTTATTTTTACATTTTATAGCACAATGTACAAACACTAAGATATCTGCTAAAGAAAGCAATACTGTCTCACAATGAAAACAGACTTAGCATTAAAATGTCTCTCATTCATTGAAACGCACTGAAACCCACACCACATCCAATGGAAAGGCATCTGGCCACAGTGGCCAGTGGTGGATAAAGATGGCCTTTGGGCTGTTTTCAAATCATAGGCACACAAAACAAGAAACATACATGTGTTCTTTGATGCACCTCCCTGACTTTGTTAAATTATATTCCTTGTATAATACAATACATATTGTTTGAACATTTTTCCAGTAGATAATGAAACAAAATGCATGAACCAATAATGACAAAACTGCCCAATTCAGAACATTTCTATCATAAAAATTTACACACACACACATACAAATTCAGAAGCACAGACTGAGAGACTCACACAAATACAAACATTAGCAATCTAAAATAACAGAACATGCATGTCAGAGATCAAATCACATTCCTGAGCATTATTTCATTGAAAAAAGCATTCTTTTATGGCAAACAAGAAAACACTCTGCCTTTAATATTGAGCTTATCTGTAAGACTTCTAGCATATGTCTGACTGAAGATAACTGCTCACATCATGAAAAGCTACTGGGGAGAATGACAGTGAGAAAAACAGGGCAAGTAAACACCAGCTAGCTGATAATTTGATGATTTTTTTTCTGTGTGTGCCTGATATATTCCGGGTGCCTAAATTATCATCAGTAGTTCATTACAAAAACACCATTAGCTAGCATCAAATTCAGTTTATTCTAGTTTAAATGCAACCAGCATCCTGGGGCAATACCTTTGTTTACTACTATGAAGTGAGAAAGAGAACAGATAATAGGCTGGACCAAAAGATATTAAAGAAAACAGACATTTCATGAAACAAGCCAGTAGTTTGTTTGTGTCTTTTGGCTTTTCCCGGTTAGGGGTCGCCACAGCGGAACTCCGGTCTGCTAATGATTGGCAGTAGAGTTTTACGTGCTGGCTTGCTGGGCCTAACGCACAACCTTCAATGTTGGAACACCCGTTCACACATGTCGCCGCACAGTAATTGCGTAAATTTTTAGATCAGCATAAAGTCAAATGTGGCAGCCGTAGTTGGCTGCTGATTGCTGGTTACAAATGCTCTTCTACTTTTACTCTCTATACTTTTGTTCCTCACAGTTCGCTCCATTTCTGTTTTCTGGAGTACCCTGTTGCCCCTATTTTTTTCTCTGCAGCTTCAGATTAAAAGTAAGGAAGTGTAGCTTAGTGTAAGCATTATTAAACTTTTATAATACGTTTGAGCCTAAGTACCTCTAGAAAAAATGGGATATGAAGCTATTAATATGATCAGATTTTGGATATGGCAAAGCAAGTGGATGATGTGATAAAAAAAAGTATATAAATGCATTGGTAAATATAACTGTATACATCTAAATACAAGTATGTACACATGTATATATGATATGATGTACATATCTAATGATAAATAAAGAACCCTTACTGCTTTTGACAAAATCTGTTACCTTCCCCTGAGCTATCAACCAATTCAGATAGAAGGAAACAAAATTTAATATTTCTGCAGGATTGCAGCAATCCTTGCACTGCTCTGCTGTGACAGTACAGAAAAATGAATACAGTATTCTGATCTTCCAGCACGCATCATAAGTGAAAGTTCTACCAGTTGAACCACTGATATATTTCTCACACACACACACACACACACACACACACACACACACACACACACACACACACACACACAAACAGTTATTCAGCTGTTCGTTAGACTAAAAACTGTTCCTACATCTCTTCAGCCAGCTAGAGTCAGTTAATTTTACCCAGGACTTCCCGCTCGTCGCAATTGCAGCCAAAGATAAGCAGAATCCATTTGAATAAAAGCATTTGTTAGGCTAAAAACTAAATAAAACTGTTCCTACTTCTCTTCAGCTAGCCAGAGTCCATTTGTTTCACCCTGG
This sequence comes from Protopterus annectens, assembly GCF_019279795.1. NCBI lineage: Eukaryota > Metazoa > Chordata > Ceratodontiformes > Protopteridae > Protopterus > Protopterus annectens. The sequence continues at coordinate 649,181,813 of NC_056735.1, read as the reverse complement.
ACTTCCCACTCATCACAAGTGCAGCCAAAGATAAGCATAATGAATCCATTTGAATAAAAAGAAACTGCTTCCCGTGACATAATCCATTTGAATAAGCCAAGATAAGCAGAATCAGTTTGAATAAAACAAACTGCTTCCCATGTACATCCATTCAAAGTGAGTCGGAAATGTGTGCACTGAGCTCAATTCCGACAGGCTTGTAGCCCCGATGGCGCTGACGTCATCATGCAAGTAATGATGTCAGCTCAAAAACGTGAACCAAATTAAAAATAAAATAATGCTGGAAAAAGTCAGAAATGAATGGGTGCCACTCCATTATTTGGACCCCAAAACTAAGTAAAAATCGAGTAATTCAGTATGGTTGGGAGGTAGGAATAGAATAGGAAGATGCCAAGAATGTATTTGAACTGCAGGTTAGAGATTGACTTACATATCAAGGATTGATATCAGAGTATAGACAAAGAGAAATAAATAGGGGGGGTCCTAAACAAAAGACAAACACTGGTAGATTTTTAGTAGTATTTAGAACAGAAGGTGCCATCAAGAAAAAGAATAATTAGTAGAGCATATAAAATATTGCATGACAGCTATAAGCATCAGTCAGAGGAAGTTAGGAAGGATTGGGAAGAGAAATTGGATAAGCAATTCACAAAAACAATGGGGGAATATATGTATGTCTCCCAACAAAATCTAGAAGATTTAGGATCTTTGCCTGGAAGTGCTTACATAGATATTTTTATACCCCAAGCAGGCACCAAAGAATTTTTCCTCAGGTAGACAGCAAATACTGGAGGTGTGATAGGGAGGAAAGAGATAACTGAGAAGATATTTCCTGGGTTTAATGAGTTGACTGACTTTAAAGATTCCCTGCAGACTCCTCTATTGGAGATGCTGGGTGAGCAAATTGGAGTAACTAGGGAAATTACTTTTTTGAGCTATGATAATGAATTGGAATTGCCTAGACATAGTAAGGCCTTACTGAGTCTAATTATGATGGCTGCCAAAAAAATTACCAGAAAATGGAAATCAAAGTCTAAATTAAGTTTACTAAAAGTAACAAAGATAGTAACCGAGATAAAACAACTGGAACTGGGATCTTTAGAAAAGGATAAGACCAAATTGCATAGAAAAAATAGGAATGTGGGATCAATACCTGCAGAGGAGGAACAAGGTTTAAAAGAAGGTAGGATATGATTGAGCTATGTAATGGTTGCCTGGCAATGATTGGATATATTAAAAGTGATGTATAATGTTTGCAGCTACAGTTGCATTAGCATGGTTAGTAAGGTATAATGTTTGTGACTGAGATTGTGTTGCTATGGTTATTTTCATTTGTATAAATATAATATTGCTTATATCATACATGATAATTTAACAAATATGTTTCTTGTAAAAAAAAAAAAGATTCCTTTATGCTGGCAAGAAACAATAAAATGTGCATACTGTATTTTTTTAGTATTCTAAATGCCAACATTTTCTTTTTTCTATCTGTTAATTCTAACAAAAGTTAAGGAGAGAAGCATTTGATTTATTTAAAAAAAAGTGGTTCCAAAGAACAACTATTGCAAAATGTAGACATGTATGGCAAGTTAATCAGTCCTTTAGGTCTCAGTACTTTATTTCAGAACTTTATATTCGTAGAGTTGTTTCATATCCATTTAACACAATATTTGCAATACCATTAGTAAAGAAAATAATGCCATATACATAAGAAACACTTGCCAAGTACCATTCATAAAAGTGTCATACTAAAGCTGTCAAAATCCAAACAGTATTCTAAAGTCTGCATGTCACAAAGTGAGATGAATTGCATACTAACAAGCCAAGCCCCAGGCATTTAGTGTCCTACCAGAGAGGAGGCTGAGACACAGAGCATGTCTACAATGTTAATAGTCATAGTTCTGCACAACAGGCAGTTTTTTGAAGTTTTTCATACTTTAATTTCTCCAAGTCTTTTAGGTTTTGAACACCATGATGGGAATGTACCTTGTTCCTAAGCCAAAGTATGATTAAAGTCCATGAAATTAGTATTGTTTCAGTCTTTGATGTTAGCCACAAGTGGTCTTCACAGCACCTGCAGTGTGCCAGAATTGACTCCTGCAATCCATACAGTTACATGTATCGAGAGCATATCTAAATTAGATTGCAAATTCTTTTTTATGAGACCCATTGCTCCTACTACTGCTAGAACTGTCTGGGCATCTTTCTTTCACATTGCTCTTGTTTCTGTTTGCATATCTTGATATTTTATGAATTTGTGTCTCTCTCTGTCTATAACACACTGTACTTAATCAGCGTAGCAATTTCAGTGATTGATGCTACTTTTTACTTCTTTTCATGGACTGCTATAACTGATTTTCTTGTATCGATTTTTTGAACTGTTGGTAATGGCTAATCCCATGTGATATAAACTTCCTCATTGTCTATAATGCTTTGTTGCTCATGTTTCCAATGCTTCTCAGCTACTTCACTATTATAATATTTACAAAATGTCCAATAAAACAGTCTTTGCCACATTATTAGGCCTTTCAATATACAGGCCCTCTACCAATAGTGTATCACACCCAGCAACAAGATGTGTGACTCTTTCCAGTTGTGTTTTACAGAACCTGAATTTGCCTGCTCTTCCTACATGTTCAATGGACTTTGTAAACCAATATGTACATAGTCCACTGTTCTGCGCCACTTTTCTGTATGATCTTTTCCATTTAACTTGAGCCCCAATAGCATACAATTTACCATTTTTCTAAATGTAAACCAACTAGTCAACAGATTTAAGTTAAGCTGATGGCACTGGTTACATTACTGCAGCTTTATGGAACAGAATTCATTGAAACTGGATACTTTCATACCTAAAACTGGCAGAGTTATGAGGCAGAAAGAGAGGCAGAGAAGGGGATGGGGGTTAGCATAGCTATTAAACAAAACATAACCTTTCCAGAAGTCTACTATTATTGTGGCTAAGCAAAAGTATAAATAACCAGTTATATTCCACAATGCACATGGACTAACTTTCTTCCATTGATTTACCAGAAAACAATAAAATCATTTTGTGATGCACAGATCAAAAAGAATAGACAAAACAAGATACAAAGAAACTCTGTTTTCCAAAAGCTGTGCACTGCCCTTTATCTGTTTGCTCACAAGTATTAAAAAAAAATTCTTACATTATGATTTCACCAGCTGCTGTTGTTCACTGGCTGGCTTTGGGAGTTGGTTAGATTGCTGGATTGGGGCCAGGCTTCATATATATGAAATGTTTAAGCCTGTGATAATTTTATTTATTTATTTATTTTTGGTTTTTGGTTTTTCCTGTCTATTAACTGCACACACTCCTCTCTGTCTCCCTCACAAGTGCTTCCCATACAATCATAGAAAGTTCAAAGCTTCTTAGTCTTGTGACCGTTACGCCTTGCTGGGTCCCAGCCTAGATGGTATCTTGACTTTCAAGGAGAGCTAGGACAATTAAGCATGTGATGAATTCATGAGCACCCAACCAGATGTTCATCTCCTGTTTGAAGAATGATAGTTTATAACATTGCTTTATCTACAAAGGGAGTTTATTCCAAAGATGTAGGAGACCTGAGCAATAAGTCCATCTTTTTATTGATCTGTTCAGGCAGGTTACAATCCCTTGTTGTGGTACTTGTGGGAATGTTTGATTTGGGAAGCTACAAGAGAGTCAAATTCTACTGGGTCTCAGACTGCGCAAAGGGCAAGGCATAGGTCTCCTCTGAGGAGCATCTAAGACATGGAGAAGAACAATGCTTCTAATCTTTTCTGATAGCTTATGGATTTTAAGCCTGTGATCCTCTTTGTTAGGAATCTCTGAGAACTTTCCAACTGTCATATATTTCTAGTCAAGAATGTCCCAAAAGAAGTGTTGTTTTCTGTATTTGGTCTGGTCAGCGCTGAATACAAGATGCCAACAACATATTTACATCTGGATGATATTCCTATATCAATCAATTCTGCCATTCAACTGCACCTAGTGGAAGAATTTCCTGACAACTGTTGCTACATGATGATCAAAGGATAAAGAATTTGCCAGGGTTCCCATGTCTCTAACTGAATTTTCATTTTGCAGTCCTACTTGCTTCCCATCTGCTGCCAGTCTTATAGCATTATATATCCTAAGGTAGTGTAGCAACTGTCTACTGCACAGTGATAATTACTCAGGTCTATATTATATATTTGAAGCTTCAAAATTTCGAACCTCATATGTTCGACGACATATCAGCAAAACTTGAAACCTTGCATATATAATAAAAAAGTAAAAAAAAAAATTACCTTAATGCTCTGACCAGGGGTGCAAGCCCCCCTGCACCCCCACACCCCCCCTAGTTAAATATACCAACTCCGAGACCACACTTCAGTGCAGAAAAGGGAAATTTTCCCATTCTGCGCATATGGAGCCGTTGCCTTTCACCTTTGAACTTTTCAAAGTTTGATCATATGGTGTCGACCATATGACATTTGAACTTTGAAACGTTTGGCAATTTAATAGGGACCCAATTACTCTTATTACCATGAAAGAAAACATGTAATTCTCAGAATAATTGTTTATTTCATTAGTATTTAATATACACTGCAGTTTCCACATTCTATAAAAACTGTATTCTAAGTTATTCTTGTACTCAGTAGTTCTCTGCAAAAAATCTAAATAACTGAAAGAGCTATTTTCTTTGCAATTCACTGGAGATGCTCTTGTGAACAGACAGACTGCATCATTTAACAAAATACAATAATTATATATTTAGCCAGTTGGCATAGTGGTTAAGGTACAAGGTTTGATTTGGCCTCCAGCCAATGCCTGTTTGGAGTTTGCATGTTCTCTCTATGTCTCTGTAGGGTTTTTCCCACCTCTGAAATACATGTTGATTGTTTCACCATCTCAAACTCTACATGGTGCCCTATAGGGTAAGACTTTACTGTGGTGCACCATTTCCTCAAGATAGGAGAACATGCATCACAGGATGAGCAACATGGCAAGGCTAGCCATTAGACAGTGTAAAATATGGCTCTAGGTAATTCATTCATATTGACTAATGTTGCCAAATGGGCAAGGATGTTAAGTGTGTTGAGGACCTGCATGCTAACTGGGGGGGGGGGTGTATGCACCCCTACTGGCCAGCGTGTGCCTGCCATAAAACCAGTCAAACATGAACTAAGAATTGCTACACTCAGTGTAGGTTCACTGAGAGGATGGAGCTTGGAAGTAGAAGTGAATAACATGATGGTACATGATGGTACGGAGGAGGTTGGACATCCTTTGTATCCAGGAGAAAAGATGAAAAGGCAATGCAGAAAAGACACTTGACTTATGAGCCAGAGTCTACTATTCAGGTGAAGAATTGTATGGGAATTGTGGTGAGTGAGAGGCTTCAGAAAGCAGTGAGGGATATCATCAGAATTAGTGACAGACTCGTTGCAATCAGACTCCAGTGTAAGGATGAGACGATGGTGAGACGTATGAGATTTAATGAAGCCAAACCGTATTTTTCCAATGCTGCTCCCAGATATAATAAAAGCAAGGAACCCAAGCTCAGTCTCTGCCTTACCTATGCTAGAGATATCAAGCACTATACAGACATTATTAATAGAAACTGGCAGGTATTGGTTACTGAACCCACAATTTCCTCTTTAATTGGTGCTAGACCCCAGTATACATTCAAGAACAAAAAGAACTTGTATAGAAGATTATGTGGGGTAAGAACAGAGAAACCTACCATGGAGTTTAAAGGCACATGACCTTGTGGTCACTGTCCGCAGTGCCCACACATAGATACTTCTATAATATTCCATCACCCTGACACAACAAGAACATTTGATACCAGGGTAAGTGCCACTTGTGAGACCATACATGTTGTTTATCTGGCTGAGTGCCAACAATGTCATTGCTTCTATATAGGCAAGACAGACAGAACTCTTAGAGAGAGAATGAGAGAGCACCTATATCACATTAGAAAGAAGTCTAGAATCAATGCTCTGGCAGAACATATTAGCACCATGGGTGAACATCATAAATTTACTTTCAGAGTTCTATCTGTTATCTATGAGGATAATAGAGGGGGTGATGTTTGAGTTAAAACTGAAGAGACAGAAGCAAAATGGATAGTTAGACTGAGATCCCATATAGGACATGGTCTCAATGAATGTGTTCCTATCAAGCCCATATTACGTAACAGACCACTAAATAGGAGATGTACTTTTTAGGCACTTGAGTTTTATTTAAGCTACGTTTTAATAGTAGTACTCATATTTATATTTATATATATATACATAATTCATCTGTTTATACATTTTTATTTGTATTTGTTATTTGTATTTAGTTATTTGTTTATATTATATTAGTATAAAATGAGTTCTGTCTCTTTAAAAGTTTCAGTCATATGATCAATTAATGCATGTATAAAGGTGTGTTTTTAGATGAAATGGTTACACCTGATGAAGCTATGTGAAAGCGCTTGTGTCTTCTATTAAACTGGTACCTGATTTATCTTCTGTGGACTTTATTTATATCTTTGGATATATTCTCAGCCTGGATCTATTGCCTCTTGACTTCAGGGGGCTGCTTGCTTATGCTTTTATAACAATTGTTCTTTTGGCTCTGTTTTTATCAATATTATAAAATATGTCTCCTTTGTACAGATCAGCTGTAGTTTCCTGCACTTTTGCAATGTTTTCTTAAGCTCAGCTGTTGTATGGAAAAACAAGTCTCTGTCAGTTCAGCTAATTCATTTTCTTTATCCTGTAACTGCTGTTCAAGAGTTTACTGTAATGTTGCATAGTCTTTCTGACATATTTCAGTAACCTGTTCTGCTGAATCTAAAACTCCTATGCAGTTTTGAAAACATGTGTGTATAACATGTCTAAACATCCTGAACTCATTGTGTCTGTCTTTTTGAAGTTTATTACATTCTTTTGTAACAAAATATACTGGAGGTTCTGTCAATAACTGATCTGACTCCTGTTGTAACTCTGAAATAAATATTTTACATGTGGTGACAGGACATAACTGTTCAACATCTGAATATAATGTAAGCATATTAACTTTTCCTGGTTCTTTGCCATTGACATTTTTATCTGTGCAGTCTAACCTTTGAATAATGTCATGCAATACATTTTTATGACATCATACACAGAAAGCAGTTTCATATGATTTACACAATAAACATTTGTCATATCCCACATGCTTTTCTTTGAGATACCAGTCAAATATTGTAATCCATTTGCATAATGTCTTACTATCAACTTGCCCTAATAAGGTTTTGCATTTACTAATGTGCTGTGTATACCAACATTGCAGTTTACTCCATATTTTATCTGGTTGTTCTGCTACATTAACAGTAAAGTTTGGCTTACACCTGCTTGAATTCTGTCTAATAGCATCCATACTAAAAATGTGACACAGAAAAAGGTCTTACAACTTAGCAAGAAAACAGGTGATCAGGCATTGCAGATGGCTGGAAATTTTTCAGAGTCACTCGATAAGCTGGAGAAACACAAAAGGCAGCGAACTGATGTGCAAAGTAGGTAGTCACCTTTCTTGGAGGTTGTATGGCACTACAACTTTCCTTCACTGCAGGCTCAATCTGGATTCAGATGTCTGAGAATCTTTACTGCTGCAAGTTGCATAAACTGGAGTACTTCTGTTTAGGATTTACACATATGTACAAATGTTAGTTACTGCAGTTTCACTGAAGTGACCCTCTGCAGGCATTACTCTCCTGTCTTTGAATGCAGGTAGGATTGCCATTGAAAAATTAATTAATATGGTGCTAATCACTGTGCTGTCACTGTGATGAATCCAAAGTCTTCTTAAGATACTAGGTCTTGCTGGCTAGATTCTGCTGAAATCAAAATCTATTTACAATTGCATTTACAGTCTGTTGCCCACAAAAACTTGCAGAGTGTACACTGATGCAGCACCAAACTTGGAGCAGTAACCAATAACTTTTTATAAAGAAACCACATGCACTACTGTTGCAGCTTTAGTTACACTGTAGTTCTTTACTTCTCAAACAGCATGGATGATATGAGAGATACAATGCAAAAATATCTCTAACAATGTTATCTGCTATAGTCTCTTTATAGTAGTTTTACATCCTGTTTTTCTCCATGGTAGTCTATTTTGGGCTATGTGTGAGAACATCTGTTTGCTGGTGCTTGCAGAAAAACATGTTTTTATCCTGTAGAGAAATAATGCTGATATTGTCTTTTAAGTAAACACCCTGGAGAAAAACACATACAAATGCTGACTTGATCATTCAAACTTCCTTAGTTGACAGTGTCATATGATAGAAACACGTCCTGTTGTCCAGTCTTTAAGAAAGCAGATTAGCTTTCTTACTGACAATGTAAAATACATACATCCTGTTTTTTACATTTTTGCTAAGCCTGTAAGAGGCCAGCTTTTTTGGTGATGGTGTGAAATGCATACTGATTCTGTAGGAAAACATGTCCATTAAGCAAATTCCTTATTTTGTAAGCCACAGTCATTTCGTATGGATGGTAATCACATATTGCTATATACTATTTCTACATTTAATCAAGGTTTATGTTATACCTTATTTATTTTGCATATTTGTAACAGAATTACTTTTAATCTTTTATTCACTGTTAAATACATTCTAACAATAGGCTAGTGCCTCAGGCAACCCAAGAAATAAGTTGGTTAAGTAAAGCAACTTTTAAGATATTCTTTTATAAAGCTGACAAACAAATCTACAGACTCAACCCACAGATAAATAGTGCTAGACAATCACAAATTATCCCTATCATACAAAATATACAAATAAACTAAATCAAATTTTAAGCAACATTACTGTAGGTTAATATGCTGAAATTAAAGCACACAGAATAAATGATGCCTCCTTGTTCCCACCAGTGCATATGCAAATACTGTGTTTCACTAAGATGTTAGCTAATAGCCATGCATTACCAGCAACTGAATGACAAGTCTTCTCAAATGCACATTTACAGTACTTTAGTCGCAACAAAATGAATGTAATCTTCATGGGGAGGGGTGAGAAGAAGTGCCACAGATTATTTTAACATTAGGTAGCAAAGATTATGAAAAATATCTGCTCTCATCTTGGTCTGTAAAATCCTCTTGATGAAGGATTTAGTAAACTAATCAGTCAACTCTAAAACAGTAAGTCTTTTAACTTGGAGCAAAAAAGAAGGAAATAGGAGAGCTCCCAATACACAAAATGTTATTATCCATAAATGCATACATTTACAGTAAGTACAGAAGCAATATGTAGAAAGATCTATTATTGAACCATCTGCCACATTTTAACCATTGCCACTTATAGAAAAGCAAAACAGGCATGCCAACTCCTAACACAGCTTGCACAAAATTCATATGAAATAAGTACCAAAAAAAAAAAAAAAAAATCAGAGAGCCAAGTTATCACTTCTAGGTTTCCTGCACTGACATAAGTCCAATCAGCAAAGTGGAGGTATTTTATAGAATCATCATTCTAGTCACTTCTCGCTGTTCCCAGTTATAGGAACCATTATGCCATGAACTAAATGGAGCACAAGCACACTGAGACACCAGTAAAAGAGTAACAACAAATGGCCTCCTCTGTGCTGCCAATGACAATGGAAATAAAATGTTAATAGAGTTCTGCTATTTTTACTGTGATCACTAAGTACTGCAGCCTTTATTGCAAACAACAACCACCCAGTCCATCATCTGTGAACTACATAGCCTAATTATACAGTTTCAGCAACAGTAAGCCAGCCACAGACAGCTGAGAAATGTATATGTATGTAATGTATTTTCATGTGAAATAGCTGCACATATTCACCCAAAGGAAACAGTCACATCTCACCATTTTTTTAATCAAGTTCAACTATTTTGCCATAACCTCTGAAAGACCTTTCAACATGTGTTTGTATGTCTCTCTCTCTCTCTCTCTTTCTCTTTAAGGCCTGAAAGTTGAGTCTACCCATGCACATTCGTGACAAGTTCCCAAATCTATTTTTTTCCCTTCTGCTAACCTCTCTAATCACAACAAAACTGCCAGTCATGATGAAGTAAGAGTCAATCAGGATCTTAGAATGAGCATGTCATCTGATCATTCTAAGATCCTGAGTGGCTCTCCCAGTTGCATCTCGCATCATAACTTGTAACACTAAACACATTAAAAAAAGGAAAGCTTTTCTAACTTCTGTGGGTTGAAACTTGAAAAGTTATTCCCAATTTTTCAATTTCAACACATAGAAATTAGAGAAGCTTTTTCAGCACTAGGCTGTACCACAGATGTTCTAGCAAAAAGGAGGGGGCGCACACCCCTGCGCCAAAGTCTAAATCTGCCACTGGTATATGCTTGTGTCTTAGGGTATCTACAAGCTTCCACTATTGATAAGGGTCACAGGTGACAAGCCAAGGATGTATTTGTGATTTCCCACCCATTGGTTTAAAACTGTGTTTGAATAGGCTTAGGGAAGATTTTGACTTCACATGGATATGGCATCTGTTCCAGAGAAAGGATAATCTCTGAGACACATACCTGTCCCTCCAACATGTTTTTGTTTATCTCAAAGAAGAGGTTTAGGGCCTTAGAGCAGGTAATCCTAGTACTGTTTGTTTGTAGATGTGTAGCAGAACCACTAAGGCTGGCTCAGAGGAATGCCTTGTAGATTAGCCATACATCACTCCTCAGTATGTTTGTAGGATATGGAGTAGAGGTAAAGGGCTTTGAGGTGGTCCACACAGGACATTTTACTTACACCTTGTATTCTTTTAGTGAAGAACCTCTGTGGTCAACTGTTGCAAATGCCTGGTCAGGTACATGCCAAAGGGTGAATTGTACTTGATAAGTGGTCTAATGATGGCTGAGTTTAGTGGGACTAAGATCTTCATAGATCTGGATACCACACACTTATTGATAAGTCATACCACATAGGATTGTCTCACCACCATAGACACATGGTGATTAAAGTTTAGGTTACTATCAGCCTGAGTTCCTAAGTCCTTACCATTGGGCCTACTCTTAGGGAAATGCTATCAATGTTAGACTTTGTAAGGTTGGTTGTCTTCCCAAAGGGTATAATTATGCATTTTTTTAGATTGAGTTTTAGTCCATGGCTTTGGCACCAGTTATTTTTCTATATCACCCCTCCTGTAGGATATCTACATCTTTATGGGATTCAATGATTGCAATTTAGTCAGACAAAGGCCCTCTACTTTTGCCTTGATTTCAGAGATATATACATTATGAACAGGAGAGGTCCCAGTACAAAGCTCTGTGTGACGGCACTAGTAAGAAGCATCTTGGAGGAGGTGGATTTCCCCACCCTAACTTCATGTATCCTATCCATGAGTCATTTGGCTATCCATCAGGTGGCTTAAAGATCTATGTCTCAGTTTGTGAGTTTGTCTATTATACAGAGTGAGGTATTGTGTTAAATGCTTTTCACAGGTTGAGGTAGGTATTATTCACCATTTTGCCCTCATCCATGGTGATAGTGACATTCTCAAACAAGTCCGCCGAGTTTAATAGGCATGACCTGTCTTTGACAAAACCAAACTCAGATGGGTCCAGTGTTTTGAATATTTCATATGTCTTTGTTTACCAGGTCCATGATAATTCTTTCCATGGCCCTGCATATAAAACTAGTCAATGTTATGGCTATGCAGTCCCCCTTTGTGTAGAGGAAGGACCATATCAGTCCTCCATTCCCTAGGAAAAAAGTCTGTCTGAAGGCTATGGTTGAGTAGATATTCTAGTACACCTGACATATCATGTTTCAACCTATTTAGAAGGCATCCTGGGGTGTTATCAGGACCCATCAATACAGTGTGATTAGCTTTTGGAGAGTGCAGTGAGGACCTGTTTTTTTAGTGATAGATGGAGAGAAATTGTAGAGGGTATTTCTTGGGGAACACCTGTGGGTGATAGGGGGTGAAATTGGAGCAAAATGTATTTACAAGCAAATTTTCTATATCCTTTGGTTCAGTATACAGAGTTCCATTTAGATCAGCAATCTCTTGGGTGTACCCCTTAAGGTCGTGTACATAACTGAAACATGACTTATGGATATTCTTAACCTGGAAAGCTATTTTTGCCCAAAATTGTCTTTGGTGGACTTGACTGGTCCCCTGAGTTGCATGATGAGACCAATGAGAGAGTTTTTTTGCCTTTTGGGAATAATCCTTCCTTTCTGAACAGGATTTTCTGTATTTTGTTTTACAACCGATTTATACTGGTGGTTCACCAAGGAATCTTGTTTTGGGAGTTCTTCCTAAGTTTATTTCAGTTTGATATTGCTCTTTCTATGCAGTCATTTACATGCATGTACAGGGATTCTGTGAACACTTCTGATTTGGCCACACTGATCTCTAAGCTTGCAGAGCTTGGAATTTAGCAATGTGATCACTTATTAGGAGTTAGTTAGCTTTGGAAAAGTTCTTTAAGGCTCTGAGGTTTGCTGGGAGTTTGGGGCTTATATTTATTTCAGGGCTGACCACATTGTGATCTGATCTAACCCAAGAGGATATTACACTGGAGTGGGGTGCAACATTCCCTCATATATCTCAGTATCAGATCCAGGATATTTGTACCCCTAGTAGGTTTGCACACTAGCTGTTCCAGGGAGCTTGCAAAACAATCTTTAAAGAAATCACGTGTAACAACAGTAAGAACAGAGTCAGGCTATCCATTTACTACTTTTCTACAAAATGTCTACAGGTAGTGACGGATGCTAGCAAATTTAAGTTCAATGCAATAATATTAAAAGCCAGGAGGTATACATTTGCTAGACATTTTTTAAATGTCATCCTTCATTATGAATGATTAAAATATCTCCCAGTGAATTAAGTGCCTTCTGATACAGAAGTGATCATCAAAAGTAAAAAACAGATAGGCTGCAAACATGGCAGTTACATTGAAACGTTTACTGCTATAGTAAGTGCTTTCGCTTCCAACAAGAATGCTTACTCAGACTTTAATAAAAACAATTAAAAGACAATTCCCTTATACAAACTCATAACAAGCCAATAACCATTCAAATAACTATTGTTGGATACAAAGTATCCATTCAGCAAGCACGTCTGTGTTACATAACTACAGGCTTGCTGTGTATTTAAAGATACAGTAAAACATATTCAACTTAGCTCTTGTGACCACAAGTGCTAGAGTGACAGTACTTCTAATCAACATATACTAATGGAAACTGCATTCCCCATATGCATATAAGTACAGTACTAAACATTTAAAAACATAAATCACTTCTTCTTTTGGCTTTTCCCAGTTAGGGGTCGCCACAGCGGATCACCCATCCGCTCATGATTGGCAGTAGAGTTTTACAGTGTCAAGTTGCCAGCCCAGTGCCCAACCTATAGTGCTGGGGTGGTGGGAACATGTTGCTTTGACCCCTTTGATCAACAATTTTAGATAATATTTTATTAAAGATTGTAGATGACAATTTTTATAATAGAAGGTGACAGATCAAAAATAGTTAATTTTTTGGACGAACTAAACAAAAATTCCAATTTTTTGAAGTTTACCCTTGGGGAAATAGGTAATAGAGTAAACTTCCTTGCTATAACTTGTTTGGAATGAGGGAGAGACAAGGTTTGAAAGCCAAATACATGGAAAACAAACTTTTGCTAACAAATATCTTCATTTTACTAGCATCTTCATTTTAGTAGCAATCACCCTTATTTTATTAAAAAGACTATTCCTAGGAAAAAAAAAAAACTATAGAATACTAACACTTACTATACACCACCAGAAGTACATAGATAAGCAAATAAAAGACAAAACATATTAGTTTACTCTAACTATTAGAGGGGGCAAGCCCCCCATGCACCCCACACCCCTTGCGACATAAATATATCAGCACCGAGATTGTATTTTATTACACTAAGATGAGTTATGTTGTATAGTAAATTAAAAGGGAACATGACTAAGGTTACAACAGGCAGTCATGAAGCATGTAATGGTATGTTTGCCATTTTCTTCTGTGGAGTGCAATCTTGGAGTTGATATATTAAAGTAGCAGGGGGTGCAGGGAGGCTTGCCCCCCTGGTTATAGTTGGAGACGAGTAATATACTTTGTTATGTAGTTGTGCTGGAATATTGTAAGTGTTGGTGTACTCTGTTTTTTCAATATTATGAAATTTAGTATTTTGAGTTTTCAGTATTTTGAATTTTCAAGATTTTGGACTCAGTATTTTGAATTTCAAGATTATGAGCTTTCAAGATTTAGAAACGGACCCATATGTGTAGCTGTGTGTGTGTGTGTGTGTGTGTGTGTGTGTGTGTGTGTGTGTGTGTGTGTGTGTGTGTGTGTGTGTGTCTGTGTATGTATGCATGCATGGTTAGGTTATGTATTACTGGTTTCTGAAGAAGTCTGCAATAGATGAAAGCAAATGAACATTTTTAAGCAAAGTTGGATTGTTATTTTTTTCTTTCTTTCTTTTTGGGCTTGCCATGGTGGATTTGTAAATTAACAAGTTGTGTTTTCCACCTATTCATTTCTTGGGACATTTTGTTGTGCTTGTGGAATTGTCTTTTAACTGTTTTTTATTCAAGTCTGAGGAAATGTTGTTGGATGCGAAAGCACTTATTATAATAATAAATATTTTATTTTAACTGACATATTTGCAGCCTCTCTGTTTTTTTTTCCTTTTGATGTCATGCTTCATTAACCTATTTCTACAAAAACTTTCTTTGTAACTAATGTTCAATGAATACACATATTAACAAGTTTCTTCATCTTCTTTCGGCTTTTCCTGGTTAGGGGTCGCCACAGTGGATCACCTGTCCACTCATGATTGGCAGTGGAGTTTTACAGTGTCGAGTTGCCAGCCCGGCACCCAATCTTCCACAGAGGGCACACACACACACTCACACCTAGGGCCAATTTAGAGTGTCCAATCCACCTACAGCATGGCTTTGGGATGTGGGAGGAAACTGGAGCACCCAGAGGAAACCCTCACAAACACAGGGAGGACATGCAGACTCCGCACAGAAGGCACCCCAGCCGAGGATCGAACCAGAAAACCTCTTGCTGTGAGGCGGCATCACTAACTGCTGCACCACCGTGACTGCCCTACACATATTAACATGTTTAATTATCACAATTCACTCAACTTTAACTCCTCTGTTCTTAAAACTCTTTTCATATTAATGACTTTGGGGTAAGTAATCTCTGCTTTTTATATAGTCTTATGTCTAATTTATATAGTCCTATGCCTAAAGATATATTAATTTGCACACAACTGTATGTAACAATGTGATGCATGTTTTATAAACCTGCTCACCTAACTCTGCATCTAAATAAATTGATTATATGTAAATATTCTAAGAAAATATATCTCAGTAACTGTCAAACTTTAAAGATTTCCCAGGCTGAGATTGAAATTGATCATCTCTGAATAGATCTCTACCCATGTCAACAAATTTACATAAAATTAAATAAACAAATAAATGTACATTTGATACAAAAATGGCACAAAAACATGAAAATAGAATATGCTATTAAATTAATGCTCTTTTGCTGAACTAGAACCTCCTTTGCATTAATTTAGTAGGGCTACTAAGGAGACTGTTCAAAAGAATGTAAGAAATATAGGATAAAATCAGCATCAGAACAAAACAATAATATCTGTGATATGTAGTATGTAATATATGCATCATGTGGGTACATGTGCTTTTTTTTTGGAGGGTATTGATTATAGAAGCCTCAAAGAATCAGTCCTACTTATGTATATTGTTTTAACCCTAACTCTAACCCTAGCCCTTGCCTAATGCTAACGATAATCAGTTCACAATCAGAAAGTCAGCATCACACCAACATATATTTGTATGTATCTACAGATATATATATATATATATATATATATATATATATATATATATATATATATATATATATAGGTTCACTTTAAATAATCGAAGGTTTAAAGTAAAGGTGCCAAGTAAGTGAGATTGTGGAATGTTGGGTGTGTATGCAGGGCAGCAAGGTGCCCTGCATGTTGTGTGTGTGTGTGTGTGTGTGTGTGTGTGTGTGTGTGTGTGTGTGTGCGTGTGTGTGTGTGTGTTCATGTGTGTGTGTGTGTGTGTGTGTGTGTGTGTGTGTGCCATCTGAGTGTTGGCATTGCAGGTAGGGTATGGGAAATCTCCCGTTTAGCGCTACCACATATAGCAGTAAACAGGAGATTTCCCTTACCCCAATGTAGTGCGATCTTGGAGTAGGAATATTAAAGTAGGGGGGTGTGGGGAGCACAACCCCCCACATGGGGGGTACAGGGGGGTGAAGCCCCCCCTGCATAACATAGTGTTTGTGTTTTTTTGTTGTTTTTATGGTTCATTTTGAACCTTCGATGTTCTGAATATCGATGTTCTGGTCTCGACGATCAGAACGTCAATGTTCTGAACATTCGATGATTCAAAGTGAATCTATGTATATATATATATATATATATATATATATATATATATATATATATATAAAAAACTATATAAACTCTCCTTAGCATGGAGAACATTGATATCTGTGCAGTAACAGAAACCTAGTTCAGGGCTCCCAAGAGCACCCCAGCACTACCAGGTTATACCTCATACCATGCTTTTCGGCCCCAAAACTTGGACCGAACCATAAAAGGAGGGGAGTATCGATATTCATCAAAGATACCCACACCTCCAGGTTGGTGGCAAAGCATGAAGCATCAGAGACTATCCATGTGCAACTAACAGTGGGTAAAATTGCCTTCCAGTTTATAGCCTGCTACAGACCACCAGCCCAAACCCAGGTACCCCACTCGGCCTTTCTGAAAACACTGGAAAATATGAAGGTCTCTCCAAACACCATTATATTGGGTGACTTCAACTACCCAAACATAGACTGGGAGCATTACTCTAGCTCCAACACCCTAGCCCAAAGGTTCCTAGAATTTATAAACTCAAATGCTATGGAACAACTTGTTACTACTCCCACAAGAGTGGAAAACATACTGGACCTGATCATCACCAACATGGGGACTCTATGCTCCAGACCAGAAGTGTATCCCTCACTGGTAAGATCAGACCATAAACTAATCTCACTGGATATTCACATCCCGACCCCACCCCCTGCCCAGAAAACCACAGTGAAAAACTTAAAATTTCACACTCCTCAAAACCGAGGTGGAATCCTTCAAAGCCCCCGGGCCTGTGGAAAATATGGCCCAGACCGCAGAATCCTTTATAAACGCATTCTATGAACACCTTCAGGAATGCATGGATCATGCAATCCCAAATAAAACCAAGACACAATCCTCCAAAGGCAGACGCCCTGTCTGGTGGACCCCAGCCATAAACAAACTATACAATAGAAGGAGGAAGCTACTAAATGATAGAGCAAAATCCCAAAAAGGGAAGGCATCACTGATCAGTATTAGCAAAAAACTACGGGCACTCATAAAATTGTCTAAGGCCAGCTTCGAGAGAAAAATTGCACAGGACACTAAGGATAATCACAAGGCTTTCTTTAGTTATGTTAGGAACCTGGGTGGGAATTCCCAGATATGCTCAGAATTAGTCCAACATGACAAAAATACACTGCACCCACAGACATTGCCAACATCCTAGCTGACAGGTTCAGCAAACTTCTTCCCCTCCCCACCAAAAGGGCAAATATCTATCCCAGCAGAGTGCTGCCCCTGACATCTCAGATGCTCAGGTAAGAGCCGCCTCTCCAAAGCAAAAACACAGCATCAATGGGACCAGACAGTGTCCCGGCTGCGCCCTACATGAACTCCAAGAAGAGCTAAACCCAAACATAAAACTACTGTTCAATCTCAGCTTTACTACAGGATATGTGCCCAAAGAGTGGCGTACAGCAACAGTGGTCCCTCTCCATAAAGGTGGTGCCTCAACGGATCCTGGAAACTATCACCCCATAAGCCTGACTAGCTTGGTCTGCAAAGCTATGGAAAGGATCAACATGGACCTCATAAATAAAGATATTGGTGACCTACAGACACTGGATCCTACCCAGTTTGGCTTTGTTAAGGGCAGATCCTGCCTCTTAAACCTGGTTGATTTCTTTGAAACAGTCACCAAGGCCATTGACGAGGGGAAGGTGGTCCACACAGCCTACCTGGACCTCGCAAATGCCTTCGATACAATACCCCACTCGGGCATTATAGATAAGCTCAAAAGCTTAAATATAAACCCCTATGTCACTAGATGGATTGCAAACTGGCTCAAGGACAGAACCCACATGGTTAGAATTGCTGGAGCCATGTCAGACTCCAAACTAGTTACAAGTGGTGTCCCACAAGGCTCAGTCCTGGGACCTCTCTTGTTCGGTATATATTTCTCAGAGGTACAGGCCAACACAGAAGGACTGTGGCTGACCAAGTTCACAGATGACTGCAAACTGGGCGCCATAATCGACTCTCCAGCCGACACAAACATCCTCCAAAAGGGCCTCATAGAAACAGACAACTGGTGCCAGAGCCATGGCCTCAAGCTAAATGCCAAAAAGTGTATAGTCATCCCCTTTGCCAAAAACAAAGTGCCCACAAATTACCACATAGGTGGTAATCCATTAAGTACAGAAGAAGTAATTAGGGACCTGGGGACCCAAGTTGATAGCAATCTCTCATTTGACAACCACATGGCCAAAGTGGTTAGAAGAACATTTTATATAGTCCACCTAATCATGAAGGGATTCACATCTAGATCAGGGGAGGTCATCGTGCCTCTTTACTCATCCCTCATCAGGCCCATAATTGAGTACAATGCCCCTTTTTGGGATGTACCTTACCAGACACCTGCAGCAACTGGAAAGACCCCAAAAGTACCTCACCAAGAGGATCAAAGGGCTCAAACAGATGCCATATGCTGCCCGGTTAAAGAAACTCCAGCTCTACTCAGTGGCATACCGCCTGTTCAGAGGCGATCTGTGCCTGACGTATAAAGCCATTTGCAACCCAGAATTAATGGACATGCTGCACCTCAGAAAATCCAAATCCCATCGAGCTACGGGCTCGAGAGACTTGAACCTCAGCACTGAAATAAATAGGACATGCTGGAGGGAGAGATTCATAACCCAGAGGCTCCCTTCACTCTGGAATAAAATCCCAGTCCAGGTTAGGCAGAGTCCCTCATTGACTCTCTTCAAGAGGAATCTTGATGAGTGGATGGGAGATCGTAGGTTTACCCCGGTATCACTTCTGTGTCACTGTTAGACAGAGGCACAGTATACTAACCTCGAAAAAGGGCATAGCAAAATAAATTTAAAATGGGTGGCGAAAGCCAAACACATTCTGGCTAGGCTTATAGCCTAGTATGAACCTATGAACCTATGAACATATATATATATATATATATATATATATATATATATATATATATATATATACATATATATATGTATATATACATATATACATATACATACACACACACGCATGCGCACACACACACACACACACACACACACACACACACACACACACACACACACACACACACACACACACACACACACACACACACACACACACACACACACACACACACACACACACATATATATATATATATATATATATATATATATATATATATATATATATATATATATATAGAGTTATAACCTTTAACCAGTTAATAACCTTTTCTGTTTTACAATTATTTTGTATTGTGATTGTTATTTAATATTTGTATATTGTCACTTTATCTTTACTTATGTTTGCTGGGGCGTTTCCCCTTGGGTCTCCACTGAAAATGGGTAAATGGACTAACTGGTTAACAAATGTGAAATAAAAATAAATAAAAAAATATATACGTAGTGTAACATTGCTGCCCCCACAACCAAATAATTTAGTTTTTTCTATTTTCCTCAATTTGCACTCACATTTTATGACTTCTTGCTTCAGTAGCTAATTTTACCTACCCTAAATTTCTCTTTTTTATTCTAAATTTCCGTCAACATTACTATATCTGTTTTTCTTTTGCACCATAGCGTACTACCCCAGAAAGCAGTCTTTAAACTTTTATTTCCTAAGGTGGATACCACACCAAGAATATACTTTACAGTTTACACAACATAGGTTCATAGGTTCATAGGTTTATACTAAGCTAACTGCCCTAGGGCATTTATAAGCCTAGCCCAAAGTTATGTGGCTTACGCCGCCCCTTATGTTAGAAATACTGTGCCCATTAGTTTGTTGTGCCTCTGTCCAGTAGTGACACAGAGATGATTCCCAGGGTAAACCTACGATCTCCCATCCACCGGTCAAGATTTCTCTTGAACAGAGCCAGCGAGGTGCTCTGCCTCACATGGACTGGGATTTTATTCCACAGCATGGGGAGTCTCTGGGTGATAAATCTATCCCTCCAGCACGTCCTATTTATATCCGTGCTAAGGTTTAAGTCTCTTGCTCTAGTGGTTTTGGTGGATTTGGATTTTTGAGGTGGAGCATGTCCATTAATTCGGTTGGTCATGGCCTTGTATGTCAGGCACAGGTCACCTCTGAGCAGACGGTATGCAACTGAATAGAGTTGAGTTTCTTCAGTCTGGCAGCATATGACAGGTTTTGGAGTCCCTTTATCCTTTTGGTGAGGAACTTTTGGGGTCTCTCCAATTGCTGCAGGTGTCGGGTGAGATACATCCCGAATGGGGCATTGTACTCTATCATTGGTCTGATAAGTGAAGAGTACAGGGGAACAATGACCTCACTTGATCTGGATGTGAATCTCTTCATGATCAGGTGGGCAATGTAGAAGGTCTTTCGAACCACTTTAGCAACATGTGCGTCAAACGAGAGGCCACTGTCAACCTGGGTCCCCAGGTCCCTGATAATCTCTTCTGTGCTTAGTGGGTTGCCACCTATATGGTAGCTTGGAGTTACCTTGTTTTTCCCGAAGGGTATGACTATACACTTTTTTGCGTTTAACTTCAGGCCATGGCTGTGGCACCAGCTATCAGTTTCTGTGAGACCCCTCTGAAGGATGTCTGTGTCCGATGTACTATCCACTATGGCACCCAGTTTGCAGTCATCCGCAAACTTTGTCAGCCATAGTCCTCTTATGTTTGCCTGTACTTCTGAGAAGTAGATGCCGAACAATAGGAAGCCAAGGACTGAGCCCTGTGGGACTCCACTTGTAACCGGCTTGGAGTCTGACATGGCTCCAGCAACTCTAACCCTGTGGGTTCTGTCCTTTAGCCAGTTTGCAACCCATCTTGTGACATATGGGTTTACATTTAAGGTGGTAAGTTTCTCAATAATACCCGAGTGGGGTATTGTGTCGAAAGCTTTTGCAAGGTCAAGGAAGGCTGTATGGACTGCCTTTCCCTCATCAATGGCCTTGGTGACTGTTTCGAAGAAGTCGACCAAGTTCAAAAGGCAAGATCTGCCCTTGACAAAGCCAAACTGGGTTGGGTCCAAGGTCTGCATGTCCCCTATGTCCTTGTTTATGAGTTCCATTATGATCCTCTCCATAGCTTTGCAGACCAGGCTTGTTAAGCTTAGGGGGCGGTAATTACCAGGGTCCGTAGAGGCACCGCCTTTGTGGAGTGGGACCACAGTTGCCGTACGCCACTCCTTGGGCACATATCCTGTGGTGAGGCTAAGATTAAACAGCTGCCTTATGTGCGGGTTTAGTTCTTCATTGAGTTCATGTAGCACACAGCCGGGGACCCCATCCGGTCCCATTGATGCTGTGTTTTTATTTTAGAGAGCAGCTTTCACCTGCGCATTTGAGATGTCTGGGAGGCTACTCTCAGTTGGGATAGTTATCTCTCCTTTGTATGTATGTTGGCAATGTCTGTGGGTTCAGTGATTTTTGTATCATTTTGGACTAATTCTGAGCATATCTGGGAGTTTCCACCCAGGTTTCTGACATAGCTGAAGAAGGCCTTATGATTGTCTTTTGAATCTATAGCAATTTTTCTCTCAAAGTTGGCCTAAAACTTGTTCTTAATGTAAACATTTATAAATTGTCATTATGAAACCAATTTACTATGATGTAAAAGGAATCTCATTTATATTTCAGAAACTCTTTTATAATGCATATCATTTCAAGACATTATTTTGTTTGCCCACCATACACATTATTGTTACATTTTTAACTAAATTATTAGCAACAGTTCCTAATATCCAAAGAGAGAGAAAAAGAAAAAAGCCCTCTCCTCTAGACTTTCAAAGGTTTATTATTAGTCTGTTGGTCATCATCATCACCATCTTCAACCCCCTTATTCCATTTTCAACATGGGGTTAGGGTGTTTCATCAACTGCTGCCATCTCTCTCAATTCAGTGTTACTCTCTCTACCATCTTCAAACTTATGACTGACTGCCTTAGGTCTTCTCTCATGCAGTCTAGCCATCACTTTGCTGCACGTCCTTGATTCATCCTGTTTTCTTTTTTTCTCCCCCAAATTTTCTTTACTAGATTGTCTTCTGCTTTCGTGCATGTCTGCCTGAGCCACTGTAATCTGTTCTCTTTGACCTTCCCTGCAAGTGGAGCTACTTGGTCTTCTATTCCAGTGTCCTCATTTCTTCATCTTTCCCACAATGTGCAATCTACCACCCGTCTCAGGCACTTCATTTCCATCACCTCTAGCATCTTCAATTGCTCTGCCTTCACCGCCTAGGTTTCTGTACCAAACAATACTAAAGGGTTATCATGAAAGGAGATACTGTCAGCACAGCTAGCTAGAATTTTTGTAAATAATTATATGTCATTTGTGCATATCAACATAATTTATACGGAAGTGTGATAAAGGGAGATACTGCCAGCACAGTTATCTGGAATTTTGTAAATAATTATATGTCATTTGAGAATATCAACATGATTCATATAAGATGCTTGTATTACAACTGCATTAGAACTGTATGTCATGTGTATATCACACTTGTTTGTACAGACATGCGTTTTCGAAACAGTTTTTGCAAAGTGCTTGAAATGTAATCACAGCATGCCCTACTGGAAAAGAACAGAAATGTACATGCACTGTTGTAACTGTTTAAATGTATATTTTAACAGTAGAAACTGGAATACATGAGGTTAAAAAAATAGCTGAAATTAAATTACTTTATGACAGCAAGGAGGCAATGTCTGTACTAGGGAGTTTTCTGTACGGTCTTGGAAGTGTTTTATTGTTATATAACTTCCAGCCATTGCCAAAGATCTGAGGTCTATGTATTTTTGAGTCTATATTATAACATCGAAGTCTTAAAACTTCAAATGTTATAATATCGAACCTTATGCACCGAACGCTGAAAATAGCAAAGCTGCAGAATATTGAATACTTTCCTAGGGAAAGTATTCGGTAGGCCGTTTCTGCAGCTTCGCTATTTCCGCAACTGTGGAGCGAAGGTTACAGATCGGGTTAAGGTAATTGTGCGAACAGATCAGGTTAAGGTGAGTGTGTGATAGTTAGGGACCTTAGGGCTAGGGAGCCTGTATGGTGAGTGTGCGATAGGGACCTTGGAGTTATGGAGCAGGTTAAGGTGAGTGTGTGATAGGGACTTTAGGGTTAGGGAGCAGGTAAGGTAAGTGTGTGATAGAGACTTTAGGGTTAGGGAGCAGGTAAGGTGAGTGTGCAATAGTTAGGGACCTTAGGGTTAGGGAGCAGGTAAGGTGAGTGTTTGATAAGGACCTTAGAGTTAGGGAGCGGGTAAGGTGAGTGTGCGATAAGGACCTTAGGGTTAGGGAGCGGGTAAGGCGAGTATGCGATAGGGACCTTAGGGTTAGGGAGCGGGTACGGTGAGTGTGCGATAGTTAGGGACCTTAGGGCTAGGGAGCCTGTATGGTGAGTGTGCAATAGGGACCTTGGAGTTATGGAGCAGGTTAAGGTGAGTGTGTGATAGGGACTTTAGGGTTAGGGAGCAGGTAAGGTAAGTGTGTGATAGAGACTTTAGGGTTAGGGAGCAGGTAAGGTGAGTGTGCAATAGTTAGGGACCTTAGGGTTAGGGAGCAGGTAAGGTGAGTGTGCGATAGTTACAGACCTTAGGGTTAGGGTTGGGTTAAGGTAAGTGGAAAGCTAGTAATGTATGTATGGTTTAGTGTAGGTTTTTGTAAAGTGTATCTGTGTGGATTATTTATTTTGTTGTGCTTGTGTTGTGTGTATGTTTGTCGGAACAGCAAATTTTTTCCCTGGGAAAAAATTTGCTATTCTGAGTGTTCGATGTTATAGTCTTTCGATCAAAATGGTTCGATATTATAACATTCAAAATTTTAAGACTTAGATGTTATGATATAGACCCGTATTTTCACAGGTAGATGCCAAATGCTATCAGCTGCCATCGGTGGTTGTTTTGAGCCTGGGAACTAGGTGTCAGATGACAAGCAATGATAGCATTCTGCAAGTTATCCCAGTAATATTTGAGATATTAATTTGAGAACTGTCTGAGACAGACAGTACTCTGTATTATGCCTTGGACCTGACAAGATCCATTCACCATACCTCTGCCTTGCTCTGTAAGTAAATTTCTAGGGAATAGTAACTCTCTTAGATGTAGTCAGGAATATAGCAAAGCTTAGTAGATATTTTCCTTTATTTATCTGAGACTCTCGTACAATGTTGTTTAAAATATTTCCTGTGATTTTAAACTCTGATATCACTGTAAATATATACTGAGTATTTTCTTGTTCTTTTATTATTTATTAGTAAATATGTTTAAACCTTTCATTGAGGCTGATCTTTGTAGAGCTACTTAAGTTCTGAGAGTACTTGCATATTTATTTGGTGACACGTGGGCCACTCCTAACAGCCTCGCTCTTGGTGAAACTCCCATTTGTATTAATAGCAACACTACACAGTAAGATTGGACACCCTTTGTTAAGGGCCTTAAAGTAGCTGATAAGGACTGACTGTGGCAGTGGAAACTACTTTATAATCTGGGCAGAAGGGGGCATAGCTAGTAAACTTGTGACAGCCTTTCCCAGGTGTGTGTGTGTGTGTGTGTGTGTGTGTGTGTGTGTGTGTGTGTGTGTGTGTAAATCAAACCTCAAAGAGTGTGTGTGTCAGCTACTTGGGCAGGGACACAAAGAACTGGTTGGACAGAGAGGGTGCTGGAGCTCTTGGCTTGGTCACTCAGCTGAGATCTCAACTCTATAGCTGTGCCAGTGGGGAGTCTTATTGGGGATCTGGAGAATGAGGGAGAAACCAGCTCCAGACTGTCTGTGGTCTCTGTGTGCTCTTAAGGGAAATTGAGAGAGAGATGCATTTGAAAATACTGTGTGCGTACCTGTTATCCTCCCAGTGTACGTCCGTCACTGGTGTCAGTGGTGAGGACTGAGGGTCCTGGTTTGCTGGTCCAGTGGTGAGTCGTCACACTGGTTGCATCATTGTTTTGTACACCTTACTTTTCAGTTTCCCTGACATTCTTCCATCACACATTACCCCTGGCATTCTGTGCCTAGCATTGACCTATTTATTCAGACTTCATTTCTCCTCAATCATGTCTTACATGTGCTTGAAGCTGTTATCCTGTTCCACTATTTTCCTTTTTGTCTCAATTCTTAGCTTCTTCTGATTTCCTCCATTTGCTGTCATTACAACTGCTGGAATCTTTCTTCATCTCTAGCTTCTTCTCAGCTATCTGTCTCACTGCAACCACTGGGCAGATTGTGCTGCATCCTGATCTGAGTCCAAACTGCTCATCTCTCATCTAACTTGCTACTACCCTGTGCATTTATTTATCAGTCATCCTTACCATAACTTTTATGCAATGTGACAGGAGTTTGATATCTCTATACTGCCCAGAGTTATGAATTTCCCCTTTGTTCTCCTGTGGGCTGGTGACAGGCAGAACAGTGGTGCAGCGGTTCACATTTTCATCTCACAGCAAGAGGTCATCGGTTTGATTCTCAGCTGGAGTGCCTTCTGTGTTGAGTCTGCATTTTCTCCCTGCATTCATGTGGGTTTTTTTTCCTGACTTCATTTTATTTTTCATTTATGCTCTTATTTCGTCTAGTGAAAGTGGGGTGGAGCTCCTCTTCTTCTTTCATCATAGGCTGTGTCTCTGACAGTACTGCTTCTGTGGGGTTTTCTTTATTTGGAAGTTGCTGAAAGTACTACTTCCATCTGCTTTTATTGTCCTGTGGACTGGTGAGCAGGTTATTGTTGCCATCCCTTAGGAAATGTGTCTGACTATGTTCTTTATCCTTCGATGTTTGCCCTGCAACCTGATAAAAAAATTTTTGCCATCTGCCGAGTCCCTTTCCAGAGTGCTCTGATTACTTGTTCTTTGCTTTTTCAAATGCTCACTTAATCTCTTTATTAGTCAACCAGTATTCCTTCATAGCTTGGTTCCTCTTTTCTATCTCCTATTGTTTCCTGAAGTCCTTCCTTTTGATGACTTCCTGGACTTCTGCAATCTACCTTCAGCATTCCTTACTTAACTTAATCCCATACCTGACTTAGCCAAATATGGTATTTTGAGGCACTGCCATTTTTCTTCATCTCTAGCTATTTCCTCTTCTTCCTGAGGTGCTAGATTCCTGAGTAATTCTTTGAACTCTTGTGCTTTTTCTCCAGTTGTCTTTCAGATCTTCAGCCTAGTTTCTGTCAAGCTTAGAATTTTCTTTGGTCACAGCTTATAACTGATTATGACAACAAGTGGCTTATGCAGTGGGCTGATTGTTTCTCTGGGAATGTCTTTGCAATTGCTGATGGTACTCCAGTGCCCTTTCCTTACTAGGAGGAGGTCAACCTGAGGTGCATGTTAGCCACACTTGTATGTGATCTTTTGACTGTCTCTCTTGCTGAACCATGTGTTGGCCACCATGAAGCAATAGCCACTCCTTCTTTTTTTCCTGTTGGCCCACCATATAGATCACAACAGCCCTCATATACTGATCTCTCTCTCTAGATATGTGCAGTCAGGTCCACCACTGTCAACACCGAATCATTTTCTCTTCCTTTATCTAGTAGGTCCTGCAACTCCAGCATGCATGCACTCTGTTCCTCACTATCACCACTCTGCTGTGGGACATAGCATGAGATTATGAAGAGTATCCTATCCTTATACTGGAATCAAATTGCCATGAGTCAGTCAGATGACATCCCTCATTGTCTTCAGAAGTCTCTTTCTCACCACAACTCCCACACCATTTCTGGATTGTCTTTCCCCAAGTAGTAGACTCTGGATCCCAGACAAATTAGCTTTGCTGCACTGCCCTTCCATCTTGTCTTCTGGATACAGAAGATGTCCAGCCTCCTCCTTACCATCATGTTATCCACTTCCAAGCTGCATCCTGTCAGAGAACTTTTACTGAGTGTAGCAATTCTTAATTCATGTTTGGCATGTTATCTAGTTTTCCATCCAGCTTTGGTTCAACAGTGCTATCCCAGGTAACCCAAACTGGACAACTGTACACAAGCCAGCCAGTAGCTTATTAATTCAGGGCTGCTGGGCTTTATGGCAGGCACACACTGGCAAATAGAGGCACATAGACCCCTCCCACTGTCCCTGACATAGATCGGAGTAGGCGTGGTTCTCAGCCCACTTATCATAAGCAAATACCCATGCTATTTCTTGGTGACATTAGTCAATGATCACTTAGAGTCAATTTGTACACCATTAGCTAGCACTAACATGGCATACAGTCTGTGACCCATGTTCTCATATCTAGATAATACTGTGTCCCACAATTGACACAACCCTTCCCATAATAGGCAAAATTTAGAGTTTGGGGTGTTGCCCACAACTCTGGTGAGCTTGAGATGGAAATACACAGTATGTTTTGGGGAGGAAAACCAAAGTGATACAGGGTAACATGCAAATTCCATACAGAATATTGTTGGAAGTTAGCATTGACTCTTGTACCTGAGAGGTAAAGTCCTTAATCATTATGCCAACTATGACTGTCTGTATGAGCCTGTGGGTGATACTCCTAAACATATTTCTCCATGGAGCAGGCTTGGCCTGTGAAAATGCCCACCATAATTCATAAAAGTAAAGGGGGTAAAATATTATACTCTGCCTTACTCCACTGAATACACATTGCATTCCATTCCAGGAGTATCTGTGCAAGTCACTCTCTCCTTGAATGCACACCATTCATTAAGACAGTAAGAAAAAGAGTACCATCTGGTCTCAAGGAGTAACTCACAGGAGTCCAACACCATACAATCTAATAATGCTGCAGGTGAGCAGGCTGTCAGCCCAATCTTCTGCTACTGTATTTTTCAGCTAATTATTTTCACGTATATTTTTAAATTAGCAGAACTCATGAGGTCCAGGTCCAAATCCCAATATTTTTATATTGTCTACATCCTGCATCTGACCACTGCCACGCTCTATCTTTAGCCCAGCCCCCCAAATCATTTTCTGAGTATCTTCATAGCTCCTTTTTGGGTGAACCTAGGTATATCCATATGTTGTTGGGATGTCCCAAATTCTTCAAGGCCAGAGTCTTGTAGTTCTTGAACCAAATATCAAAGGCATAGATGGTTAGAGGTACAAAGGTCCTGCAGGAAATCAAAGTGATCATACCTTAGATGATGACCATTCAAAATTTCTAGCCAAGGATCAACGTGCAATGATTTCAGCCCACATTATTGGTGCAAGCAAGCATCATCAGCTGGATGTCTGATTCTTCGCATTTCACAGGATGGAGTCTGTCAAGCACAAGACCTCAGACAATCCTCCCATCCTTTCCCTTCCTGAGTAGGCAAACTGCCCATTGAACATTCGTCCCTGTCCATCTGGCCTGGGTAATTCATGGGAGAGAAATATCACTTGCCTCTGTGTCTGTAGGTTGGCTACATAGTTTCATAGTTTCATAGTTTAGTACTAGGCTATCTGCCCTGGGGCATTTGTAAGCCTAGCCATAGTGATGTGGCTTTTGCCACCCCATGAAATGGTACAAAAATGTACAGAATAAATTTAGAATACTGTGCCTCTGTCTAGTAGTGACACGATGAAGGTCCCTTATATAATATAATTAGTTTACTGTGCCCCTGTCTAGCAGTGACCCCTGGGGTAAACTTACGATCTCCCATCCACTCATCAAGATTTCTCTTGAAGAGAGTCAGTGAGGGGCTCTGCCTAATATGAACTGGGATCTTGTTCCAAAGCATGGGAAGCCTCTGGGTTATGAATCTATCCCTTCAGCATGTCCTATTCATACTTGTGCCAAGGTTTAAGTCTTTAGCTCTCGTGGTCCTGATGGATTTGGATTTTTTGAGATGGAGCATGTCCATCAGATCCTGATTGGACATGGCCTTGTACGTCAGGCATTGATCACCTCTGAGCAGGAGGTATGCTACTGAATAGACCTGAAGTTTCTTTAGTCTGGCAGAATAAGACATATGTTGGAGACCCTTGATCCTCTTAGTGAGGTACTTTTGTGGTCTCTCCAGCTATTGCAAATGCCGGGTGAGGTACATACCAAATGGGGCATTGTACTCAATCATGGGTCCGATGAGGGAGGAGTACAGGGGTACAATGACATCTTTGGATCTGGATGTGAATCCCTTCATGATGAGGTGTGCAAAGTAGAATGTTTTTCTAACCAATTTGGCAACGTGGGTGTCAAATGAGAGGTCGCTGTCGACTTGGGTCCCTAGGTCTCTGATTACTTTTTCCGTACTCAGTGGGTTGCTGTCTATGTGATCATTTGTGGGTACTTTGTTTTAACCAAAGGGGATGACTATACATTTTTTGGCATTTAGTTTAAGGCCGTGACTCCGGCACCAGTTGTCCATTTCTGTGAGGCCTTTTTGTAGGATGTATGTGTCCGCTGGTGTATCGACTATGGCACCTAGTTTGCAGTCATCTGCGAACTTTGTCAGCCACAACCCTCCCATGTTTGCTTTAACATCTGAGAAATAAATGCCGAACAAGAGGGGTCCCAGGACAGATCCCTGTGGGACACCACTTGTGACTGGCTTTGAGTCTGACATCACTCCAGAGATTTTAACTTTATGGGTTCTGTCCTTTAGCCAGTTTGCAACCCATCTAGTGACATAAGGGTTTACGTTTAAGCTGTTGAGCTTATCTATGATGCCTGAGTGGGGTATTGTGTCGAAGGCCTTAGCCAAGTCCAGGTAGGCTGTATGGACTGCTTTGCCCTCATCAATGGCTCTAGTGACTGTTTTGAAAAAGTCAACCAGGTTCAAAAGGCAGGATTTGCCCTTTACAAAGCCAAACTGGGTGGGGTCAAGTGTCTGTAGGTCATCTATGTCTCTGTTTATGAGTTCCATAATGATTCTTTCCATAGCTTTGCAGACCAGGCTGGTTAAGCTTATGGGGCGGTAGTACCCAGGGTCTGTAGAGGTACCCCCTTTGTGGAGTGGGACCACTGTTGCTGTAGGCCAGTGTTCAGGTACATATCCTGTAGTAAGGCTAAGGTTAAATAGCATTTTTATGTGCGGGTTTAGCTCCTCTTGGAGTTCACGTAGCATGCAACCCGGGATACCGTCAGGTCCCATTGATGCTGTGTTTTTAGCTTTGTTGAGGGTGGTTCTCACTTGGACATCTGAGATGACAGGGAGATTACATTCAGCTGGGATAAGTATTTCTTCTTTGGGGTGAGGGAGGGAGAAATTTGCACTGAACCTGTCAGCCAGAATGTTGGCAATATCTGTGGGTTCAATGTATTTTTGTTGTTGTGAACTAACTCTGAGCATATCTGAGGGTTTCCACCAGGTTTCTAACATAGCTGAAGAAGGCTTTGTGGTTATCTTTAGTGTCCTTAGCGATTTTTCTCTCAAAGTTGTCCTTGGATGTTTTTATGAGAGAACGTAGTTTTCTGCTAATGTTGATCAGAGATGTCTTCCCTTTATGGGATTTTGCTCTGATGTGAAGTAGCTTCCTTCTTTTGTTATACAATTTGTTAATGGCTGAGGTCCACCAGACAGGATGCTTGATTTGGTGGAGAGGGACTTGGATTTATTTGGGATTGCATGATCCATGCATTCTTGGAGATGTCCATCGAAAGCATTTGTGAAGGATTCGGCATTGTGGGATGTGGTATCCACTGGCCCAGTGGGCTTAAAGGATACCATCTCAGTCTTAAGAAGAGTGAAGTCTGCTTTTGAGAAGTTTTTCACTGTGGTCTTTTGTGCTGGGGGTGGAGGTGGGATATGTATAGCCATGGTGATTAGTTTGTGGTCAGATCTCACTAGTGAGGGGTATACCTCCGGTGTGGAGCATTTTGTCCTCATGTTTGTGATGATCAGGTCTAGTATATTATCTCCCCTAGTGGGAGAGGTGACTAGTTGTTCCAGTGCATTTGAATTTATGAATTCCAGGAACCTTTGGGCTAGGGTGTTAGGGCTAGAATAATGTACCCAATCTATATTTGGGTAGTTGAAGTTTCCCAGTATGATGGTATTTTGTGATACATTCAAATCCTCCAATGTCTTCAGGAAGGCTGAGTGGGGTTCCTGAGATTGGGAGGGAGTTGTATAGCAGTTTTGCCTATGGTTAGTTGCACCTGTATGGTCTCTGATGCTTCATGTGTTGCTACTAACCTGGAGGTGTGGGTGTCCTTGATGAATATGGACACTCCCCCTCCCTTTGTGGTTCGGCCCGGGTTTTGGGGCCAAAAAGCATGATACGAGGTATAGCCTGGTAGCACTGGGGTGCTCTCAGGAGCCTCACTTTTAATGTATATGTGTGAGTGTGTGTGTGCATGTGTGTGTGTGTGTGTGTGTGTGTGTGTGTGTGTGTGTGTGTGTGTGTGTGTGTGTGTGTGTGTGTGTGTAGGTGCATCTAATATATATATATACATACATATATGCTTACACACTTACATATTTCATGATGCACAGTGTTTACAAGTATGGTACCATCTGATATCTTAAGGTATCTCAATATTTAAAAGTGAAGTATTAAAATATGAGTAATAGACACACCCTAGGATTCAGTAAACTCTGTGTAGGCTCCATGCACAATCTACATGGAATGTATAGGTGATCACAAATGCATTCAGAGTGCAATGCATATTAATGAGGCACAGTGCACCTAAGTGAGGTTCCACAGCTCTTGACAGCATTGCTGGCTCTGAAACCTTGTAAACTAGCACAGCTATTGAGTCCGTGTAAAGGAGACCACAGACATTCTGCCACACCCCTAAATGAACGGTACACATCCAAAGTTATATAGACCATTCATCTCAACCTCTTAGGGAGAGACATCTGGACAAAGCCATAAATAATGGTTGGGAAAAGGGACGAGAAATAAGGACACTTTTTAAATATTACTCTTACAAACATAGAAAACTGATAATACACTGAGTTTTTTGGAATGCAGCTTTGCTGCCATGCCCCCCCAATGAACAGT
This sequence comes from Protopterus annectens, assembly GCF_019279795.1. NCBI lineage: Eukaryota > Metazoa > Chordata > Ceratodontiformes > Protopteridae > Protopterus > Protopterus annectens. Next base: position 649,149,555 of record NC_056735.1, on the reverse strand, counting down.
ACACATCATAAGTCATGCAGACTACCAACCTCTTAGGGCAACACATCTGGACAAAGCCATAAATAATGGGTGGGAAAAGGGGCCAGAAATAGAGACACTTTTTAAATATTGCTGTTACAAACTTAGAAAATAGATAGAACAACGGGTTAGCAGAATGCAGATTTGCTGCCATGCACCCTAATGAATAGTACACATCAAGTCATGTAGACCATACCTCTCAACTTCTTAGGGAAAGACATCTGGACAAAGCATGACATAATGTGGGGATAATGGGCCAAATATAGGGACACATGTCAAATATTGCTCTTATAAATCTAGAAATTTCCTAGAATAACAGAATTTGTGTTAGCATGCATTGTCTGAAGGACATGGAGTCTGAAACTCAAAGGCATGTTATTATTTAGCCACTCTGATCACCATGGCTGTCTCTTAGAGCAGAAAATATGGACAAAGGCCATAAATAATGTGGAGGCAATTACGGATGGCAAGTAGGGACCATACCTCTCAACCTTTTTGGCGCAAGAAATCTGGACAAAACATGACATAATACAGGAACAAAAGCACAAATATAGGGACATAGTTAATATTGCTCTTATAAACATAAAAAGTTGCTAGAATAACAGCATTTGAGTTAGCATGCATTTTCTGATGGAGATGAAGTCCAAAACTCAAAGGCATGTCATTATTTAGCCACTTTAATCTTCAGATCATACTAAGGATTTGTCAGAAAACCATAAAGTTTATGAGGAACATGCCAAAAATAAGAGGCTAAAAGGTGGATATTCTGTAAAAATCTAGACTTGAGTCATGCTAGAGACACGCTTATTAAATATCTCTCTTATAAACTCAGAAAGTTGATAGAATGACAGGTTTTGCATTCCTGTGATTTGTCAGTAGGGAGTGAAGTCTGAGACTTAAATGCCTGTCACTATTTTCTAACTTTAACCCTCAATGCTTTAACAATGATTTGCCAGAAAAAAACACAATTGTATGAGAAACAGTGCAAAATATACGGCAACATCTGGACATTCTGAACAAATCTGTACAGTTGAGAGGTATGGCTGTACAAATAGCTGCCAGTACAATATATCTCCACAGAGGACTACTTGATGAGAGGATAAATAACTAGTAATAGGGACATATTTGACAGAGATGTCACATGGGAATGTGTTTGAATGTAACACCCTCAACCTCTTAGAGCGAGAAATGTGGACAAAGCCATAAAAATGGGGGGGGGGGGGCAAAGGGTCAGAAATCAGGATAGACTGTCAATATTCCATGTCGAAACTTATGAAGTTGATAGAATATATAGGAACATATAGGTTGTTGTTATGAGGAAAATATCACAAATATGAGACAAAAACTGGACATTCTGTATAGATCAGGAGAGTTGAGAGGTATGCATCTAAATGCCTTTAATATTGAGTCTCAGCAGTCCAAAGATCATCCTAACGATATGGCAGAACGACACATATTCAATAAGGAAAACATCTGGACATCCTGGGAATACCTGGACAGTTGAGAGTTATGAATGTGAAGTATATGGTCCAAACACAATACAGGACAGTGAACCTACAGTGCAGAGTATTGAGATATCCCAGTCCTGCTATTTTGAAATGAAAATGAGTTAAAGATTTGTAACAATACATGGGACTGCCATGTACAATATTTACCCAGAGGAAGTGTTTGTATTGAATATGGACAAATAAATGAATTGTCAGAATGAACACAAGGAATGAGTACAGGTGAAACTGATGCATGTACACCAGAGGAGGGTATGTCAATGCAAGATGCAAGATGGTTATAGCAACAACATCAAGCACATATGATACAATATGGACTTTACACTGAAAATATGTTTTCTGTGTCTGTCATACTAGGTGACATAACAATGGGGAGCATGTGTGTGTGTGATAAGCATCCTTACATGAATAATGCAGAGGACATCTAACAGGGATCTGACATACAACTGAGGTAGGGTGCATATTGGGAAGCTGTGCAAAATAATATACCTGAATATGACAGAACTCTCAGCAGAGGTCTCCAGCATGGTGTCCATATGGAAAGGATCATGTCAGCATTACAAGAACCACCCACAGTCATGAACAATATCTGAATAATACCACCACTAATCCCATGCCTCTGACAGAACATATGTGAAGTGGAGTGATAACAGATGAGCCTGCAACACACACTGGACAACTACTATGACACATCCACAATCTATGAGGGTAACCATGCACACTGTCCTGGTACTGTAATATCTGCAGAAGGTGTTAGGCTGGACATTGCTATACCTGTATGTGACAGTATGGGAACTAGATGCTCATTGTCTTGTCTGCATGGCATATATCAAAAGCACAATTCACACTGTCACAGATGATATACATGTCATTACTGTTGTCAGACTCCGATGTATGCAATGTGTGCATAAGGTGAACAGGTAGCACACATACATCTGGTATAACAACTTGATTGGTGTTCTGCACCATTAGACAGTCATGTATATTCCACAGAAAGAATACCTAGGTATGGACAATAAGCTGTGTGACAGTGCATTGTGACAAAAATGGTGCACTTCAGTTGCACATTACTGGAACATGATAAGGTACATGGAGAAGGGTGCATTGCACTCAGTCATTGGTGTTTTGAAAACTGGGAACCATGGTGTTAGTATGCCCTCTGATGTGCATGTCCCTCACATGCCCAGTATTTCTGTTACAGTTAAGGGAAAAGTCAGCACTGTGACCACATGCTGGTCATACCTCACAACCTCTTCATGCAAGAAATCTGGACAAAGTCTAAAGTAATGGGTGGAGAAAGGCACACAAGATGTGACAGATTTTAAATATTGATCTTACATACTTGGAAAGTTGTGATAGTAACATGGTTTGTGTTAGCATGCATTTTCTGAAGGCTGTGAAGTTTAAAACTCACGTTTATGTCACTATTTAGTGACTTCTGTCCTCAGTGATTTAACAAATTTTAAGATGGAAAATATGAGGCAAAAATCTTGACAGCTGAGAGGTATGCTAGGAATACACTTATTAAATATTGTTCTTACAAACTTAGAAAGTTGATAGAATGACAGATTTTGCATTCTCATGATTTGTCAGAAGGGTATAAAGTCTGAGACTCAAATATCTGTCACTATTTTCTGACTTCAAGACTCAATGCACTAACAATGATTTGCCAGAAAACCTGGCATTGTATGAGTAATAGAACAAAATATGAGGCAACATCTGAACATTGTAAAGAAATCTGTACATTTGAGAGATTTGGCTGCACAAATAGCTGCAACATATCTGCACAGAGGTCAGCTTAATAAGAGGAGAAATAACCATTAATAGGGACATATTTGACAGAGATGTTACATGGTAATATGTTTGAATGTAACACTCTTAACATCTTAGAGCAATAAATGTGGGCAAAGCCAGAAAATGGGGAAAAGGGTCAGAAATTGGGATAAATTGTCAATATTCCACATCCAAACTTATGAAGTTGATAGAATATATAGGTTGTACATTAGCATGAAGTTTCTGAAGGGCATGAAGTTTGAAACTCATTGTCAATCAGTTACTGACTGCACTCTGCAATGACATAACATTGATTTGCCGGGAAAACGTTATGAGGAAAAGATCACAAATATGAGACAAAAACTGGACATTCTGCACAAATCAGGACAGTTGAGAGATATGCACTCAAATGTCTGTAATACTGAGTCTCAGAAGTCCAGAGATCATCCTAGTGTTATGACAGAAAGCTGCATATTTGATAACGAAAACATCTTGATATCCTTAGAATATCTGAACAGTTGAGAGCTATCAATGTGAAGTATATTGTCCAAACATTGTACAGGACAGTGTATCTGTGGTGCAGAGTATTGTGATTTCCAATTCCTGCCATTCTGTAATGAAGATGAGTTAATGATCTATAGCAGGACATGCCACTGCCATGTAAAATATTCACCCAGGAAAAGTGTGTGTATTGAATTGGGACACACAGATGAAGTGTGGGAATGAACTTAAAGAAAGAGTACAGGTGAAACTGCTGCATGTACAGCAGATGAGGGCATGTCAATGAAAGATGGTTGTAGCAGCAACGCCAAGCACATATCTATATGGTACAGTATGGACTGTACAGTGAAAATGTGCTGCGTGTGACTGACACACAAGATGAAATAACAATGGGGAGGGTGTGTGTGAGATAAGCATCCTTACATGAATAATGCAGACTACATCTATCAGGAATCTGACATATAACTGAGGCAGGGTGTATACTGGGAAGCTGTGCAAAATGATATACCTGAGTATATCTGCACTGTAAGCAGAGGTCTTCAGCATGTTGGCCACAGGGAAAGGATCATGGCAAACATTACAAATCCCAACCACAATCATGGGCAATATTCATGGACATTATCTGAATAATACCACACTAATCCCATGCCTCTGACAGGACAGATGTGATATGGAGTGATAACAGATGTGCCTGCAACACACACTGGACAAGTAGTATGATACACCCATCCTGTATGAGGGTTACAATGCACGCTGTCCTGGTACTGTAATATCTGCAAGAGGTGTTCGGAGTGACATTGCTATACCTGTCTGTGACTGTATGGGCACTACAGGCTCATTACCTTTTGTGCATGACATATATCAATTGCACAATTCACTCTGTCACAAAAGGTATACATGCCATCAATGTCGTTAAACACCGATTTATGCAATGTGTGCATACGTTTAACAGGTAGCACACATGCATCTGGTGCAACAACTCGATTGTTGTTCCACATCATCAGACAGTCATGTATATTCCACAGAAAGAATACCTAAGTATGGACAATAAGCTATGTGACAGAGCTCTGTGAGAAAGGTGGTGCACTTTAATTGCACATCATTGAAACATGTGCAAGGAGGAACATGGAGAAAAGTGCATTTTATTCAGTTATTGGTACAATGAATGCTGAGAACCATGACATTAGCATGCCCTCTGATGTGCATGCCCTTCACATACCCAGTACTTGTGTTACAGTTAAGGTAGGAGTCAGTACTGTGACCACATGCTGGTCATAGATGACAACCTCTTCATGCAAGAAATCTGGACAAAGTCTAAAATAATGGATGGACAAAGGCGCAAAAATAGTGACAGATTTTAAATATTGATCTTAAAAACTTAGAAAGTTGTAATAGTAACATAGTTTCTGTGATAGCATGCATTTTTTGAAGGCTATAAAGTTTTAAAGTCAAATTGATGTCATTATTCAGTGACTTCAGTCCACAGTGATTTACTACAAAATCACAAATTTTAAGTGGGGCAGACCAAAAATATGAGGCAAAAAGCTGGACAGTTAAGAGGTTTATGCTAGTGGATGTACGACTTACCTTCTACTCCAAGAAACAGGTCACATACCAACAGTTGTGATTATAGGGTGCAATGTCCACATTACACTTGGTTGTTCCTGTTTCCTGATGCAACACATCCCTCCATGTGTCTCGTCAATGCAGGTGTTATCATGGCCATGGCAGTAGTCTCTGATATGCGTTGATACTGTGCTGCAAATTCAATAAAGCTTACATGGTGAAACTTTCCATGTTCACATTATGGCGCAGTGGATTTTTAGATTCAGTAAACTCCATGAAGGGGCGTGCAAGCATGCACACTCTCGCGTATCAACGGAAAGTATCATGAAATGCAAATTTCGGCATAAGTAGCTGAATTTTATGCTAATGAAGCAAACCAAAATGGTGGAATGATCCAGCAACTCAATGCACTGCTGTGTACACTCTGTGTTCATGTTGTAAGTGTATGTGAACATTTTCTAAGTACAGGAGCCTACATATAAGCAAGGGCATACAGAAGTCCTGAAATATGGACAGAATGTCCATAAAAGGATAAAAATAGGACTTGGAACTTTTAACTGACATAATGATAGGGGCTGCTACAGCTATTCTGCATCTGTATGTGCTCAAGATTGAAGCCAATGCTGCTGGTGCTGATGACAATAGGCCTTATCTGAGAAGGAGAAGAGTGTTCAGGACTAGGATGACATACCAGATGCTACCTGATGTGGAGATTGTAGAGCACTACAGGGTGGGTATGGACACATTACAACAACTCTGTGAGTTCTACCAGCCAGAGCCAACCAAGTAGAACTCATTCCAGTGGAAACTAATGTATGTATGTATAGCCCTTAGAATATTAGCTACAGGTACTTTTCAAAGACTGACTGGGGACAAGATGGGGGTGTCACAGGCATCACCATCCAAGATACTCCATCAGTTCCTACATTACAGTGAATACATATGTTTTCCCCTCACTGCTGAGGAGAGGACCAACAATATGCAACACTTCTATCATGTAGTACACTACCCTGAAGTACTGGGTGCCATAGATTGCACTCATGTACACATCAAGGCACCACCTGGTGAGCAGGGTCGAATCTACATTAACCATTAACTGCAAGGAATATAACTCCAACAACTGCCAACTCATGTGCAATGCCCAGGGGATTATCTTGAATGTGTATGCTGGCAATGTTAGCAGTTATCATGACTCCCATATCTAGCACACATTACAGCTTTACCAGATGTTTGCTGGGGGGACATCCCACAAGGCTATTTACTAGAGATGCTGGCTATGCCCTGGAACCATCGATGATGACACCCATTAGAAATGTACACACACCCATGGAAGAATGCCATAATGAGGCACACACACATACTAGGTACATCACAGAGCATGTCTTTGGGCTTATGAAGTCACAGTTCCAGTGCCTAGATATATCTGGTGGAACCTTGCAGTATACTCCAAGCACATGTACACAAATTTTCCCAGTTTGTGCTATGCTGCACAATGTGATCTTTCAGAGACAGCTGCAGCAGGATCAGCAAGGAGGACAGACCCACATCCCCTCACCAATGCCTAGGTCACCACAGCTGCAGTCACAGGAGGACTCGGAGGAGGAACCCCCAGCTGTCACTGTAGGTAGATGTAGGGATGCTCAGTATGCCCTTGCTTTGGCTAACAGATAACACATAGCACATTCACTGACCACCCAGGGTCTAACACCTTCCTCTTACTCATATATATATATATATATATATATATATATATATATATATATATATATTAAAATTAATGTCAGGCAACTCACACAACCTTTATCTATACATGTATTGGCTGTGTACTGCTTGGATCAGACAGAGTCAGCCCGGAACTAATGCTATGTCAGCCAACACATATACAAGGCAAGGTCTGAACCTAGACTGTAATGTTGAACACATTTATTACATATCCTCATATTCAGGTATGTCTTACCCTGTTACAGTATGCAAATATATAGTGGTGCTTTGTCAGATAATTTAAACTAACATGCAAGTAGACACACCTATATTATTAAAATGTCACCATATGAAATTGTTATACATGAGGCATAAAACACTCAAGAGTCCAAACACAGCTAAATACTGTTGCATCATTGAAGAGAGAAGTTAGGAATTGACTCCACTCCATTGCTGTGTCTGACTTCAGGCTACTTTGTATCCTGACAGTAAATGTGTCTTCCCCCAACCCACAACCACAGGATTGTATGACAGAGAGATGTATAGTTATCCTCATATGTTTGACAGGTGTTGTGTCCACTAACTGGTCTGTGTCCAAATGTAAGTCAGAGTGTGTATGCGAAAGTTGATGGTAGACATTATATAGATCATTTTACTGAAGCCTGTGGTACACTGTCCTCATGTCATCAACAGACACAGCTTATGTTATCAGCTAAATCAGATTATTGGATACGTATTGCTCACAACAGACCATGGGCACAAAATGACCTGGCAAATAGGTAGATGTCACATCATGCAATATAAGACAGTCAACAAATAGGGCAATCCACCTCCAAGACCAGACCTGTAACCAGTGGTGTTTCATAGGGATCATTCCTTGGACTGCTACTGTTTGGAATATATTTCTCCGAAGTACAAGCTAAAACCAAAGGTCTGTGGCTAACAAAGTTTGCTGATTATTGCAAACTGTGAGTGGTCATAGAATCTACAAATTATATCAACATCCTACAAGAGGGTCTTACACAAACAAATGAGTAGTGCCAAAGTCAAGGCCTTAAACTTAATGCAAAAAAGGATTATTATCCCTTTTGGTAAGTGCAATGTTCCTGCTAACTACCACATAAATAAAAACACCCTACGTACACACTCAGTGGTGAGAGACTTGAGCACACAGGTTGACAGTAACCTTACCTTTGATCACAATATCTTTACAGTGGTAAGATCATTCTATATTGCTCATCTCATAAGGGCATTGCATCCAGAAAAAAATAAGTTTTAACCTCTCTGTACTCTTCCCTTTATCAGGCCCAAAATTGAGTACAAACTCCCCTTTTGGTATGTACCTTTCCAAGCACATGCAGCAATTGGAGAGACCACAGAGGTTCCTCACAAGGAAAATTCACGGTCTTCAGCATCTGTCCTATGTGGATCATCTGAAATCACTGTCACTTTATTCTGTTTCATACTACAGAGGCTACTCAGAGGTGATCTATTCCTTGAAAGTAAGGCAATCTATGACCCTGTTTTATTTGAAATGCTGCATATCTGCAAGTCAAATGGTACATGGGTTACTCGCTCTAAAGACCTTAACCTGGTATGCGATATTAATGGAACCTGATGGAGAGACAGATTTGTTTCCCAGAGATTACCACACCTTGGGAATGGACTTCTGCTTCATGTCAAACAAAGCACCTCATTGGCCCTCTTCAAATGCAATCTAGGCGATTGGATGGGTAACAGTAAATTCATCCCAGGGATTTCATCTGTATCCCTCTTGGACAGGGGCAATTTGTGCTAATTATTGAAAATGTTATTTATTTTATTTACTTTACATTTGTTTACTGGGATGGTCTGACTGGGACAGTGCCCATTTTCAGCGAAAGCCCAGGGAGAAAAGATCCAGCCAAAGCTTACATACAAAATCATTACATCAAGTAATCGAAATGATAGACAATAAAATGAGTGTTAACACATTTACAGGATAAAAACTTAAAAACAAAAATATATGCAGACTATCAAATAGAACAAGACTTTAAACACTTGGAATATAGACAAATATATGGTTGAACTTGTATATGTGGAGGAACATAACATTAATTAGAAAATTAAGTAGGGAGAATCACTTAGGCAAAGTAGTGCATAGTTAGTAATACGTCCGTGGTGAGAGTTGTAGATAGGAATGTAACTACTTATAGAGAAGTACTGTTGTTAGAAGGGGTATGTTAACAGAGTTAGTGCATACAGACAAATTGCATAAGTAATGCTAAGTTAATAATTAACGTGGAGTGTTACATGTGCAAAGCCAGGATTCAACTAAGTGTCTTTTGAGAGATATTTTGAAATGATTAAGATTGCTTATGGATCAAATACTATATGGAAGGGTATTCCTATTTTTGGCAACAAAGTTAAAGTAAAGAGAGTTGCCTGCTGTATTTGATACTTTGGTTACTTGGAGTAAGTCTTTGTTAGATAATCGAAGACTACAAATGTTAGAGTTGGGTTGTAGAAGATTTTTTTGGGAAGGTACGTTGTCAGGATTGTGCATTATTTTGTCAACCATTATTAATTGGTTATAGTTCATAACATGAGGTAGTTCCAACCAAGAAAGATTTTTAAGCATTGACAGTGATGGGTTGAATGTGTTGAATCTGTTGCAAATTTGGCAATCTTATAGTAACATGATTCTAATTTACTTAGTTCTGACTTTTTGAGGTTGGCAAGTATGGGGGATGCATATAACAGTAAGGAGAAAAGATGGGTTCTAGCTATAAATATTCTTGCAATGTCTGTTAAGAATGTTTTGTTTCTATACATTGTTCCCATTTTCTTGTGAACCTTTTTAATTGTGTTAGAAATGTTTATGTCAAATTATAGTCTGTTGTCAATTATGATGATGAATAGTTTTGTTTGGGAATCTGGAAAATCCTAGTATTATCACTGGCAGTGATATAAAAGTTAGCTGGGAGGTTAGTAGGTTTAGATGGGTGAAAGGTCATAAGTTTAGTTTTATTAGAATACAAGTTATCACGGCTTATTCCAATATGTGGAGCACACAATCCATGGCACTAGATGACATTCTGGCCTGTGTTCTTCATGTGCTGCAACCGTGAGCTACTGCACTAGGCACTATCTTCATCAATGGTCTAAGTACTGCTGTTGTCCACAATGACTGGTATACAGTGACCATTTCCCACTAACACAATGTAGGATAGGCAACATACAAATGTAATTATACTCCCATAACTGTATTCAAAATTTGATTTAAGGCAATGTAAGCAATATGCATGCATCTGACACAAAAAACATAGGTGGCCTCCAAGCAGTACATCTGTCCCAGTTATCTGTTCTTATGGTGTTAGCTTGTGCCTGAAAAAACTGTGTGGAATCCAGACTGTGAGCAGAGACATATACAAGGCTGTGCACTCACCCTATCTTGCCTTGGCCTGGAACTTCAATGCAATCTAACATTTGTTCCCCAATGAGAAACTAACCAAGGTGTATATCACACCTTCTGTTAACAGGAGAGTTGCAAATCAGATCACAGGCCAACAATACTCAGTCAAAGTAGGAGACCTCACCTTAAGCAGCTGACCTGACACCTATGTGGTAACAGATGTATCAGTGCTGTCTCCCCTCTTGTTTGCCATATACATATGAACAGGCCCAATAGAAAGCAGAGGATGTGTGGCAAAACATCTTTTTGCCACTAATGACTGCTGACAAAGCCATGGGTGTTATAACAACTGCACAAACATGCAACACCATACCTCGTGTCACTATATTATTAAAAAAAAAAAATACACCAGAGTACAGTATACCTCAATTATGCATTAATATATCTTGAAACACATGTTAACTGAGAAATGTGTGTACTGTGGGGAGTAAAGCACCCTCTGCCCTACATCTGATTAGGGAAGGCATTGCATCGACAACAATTTCATCAATCCCCTATACTCATTCATCAGCAGCCCTACTGATGTATATAATCCTCCCCTTTGGTAAGTATTGTCCCAGACACCTGCAGGAAGTTGACAGACATCAGACATCTCTGAGTATGAAAACATCAGAGAGTCTCCAACATGTGTCTTCTATGGGCAGAATGAAGTAACTGTCAGTGTATGCAGTATAAGATATATAGCTTTGGGCCAGAATATTGAAGCATTACATGGCTGTCTTTGGGCCAAATGAGATGGATATGCTGCATGTCCTTAAGTCATGGGACCACAGGAACCTGTTCCAGGGACCTCCATGTACAGTATGACATACATAGGTCATGTTGGGTAGACACATACATATCTCAAAAGTTGTCAATCATCTGCATTAAGACTCCAGTTGTATGCCATGCACTGCACATACATAAACCTGTTTGAGCACAGGCTGGCAGACTTGACTCAGTAGGGGATTTCAGAGTGGCATATTGTAACACTCAACCACTGTCACTATATCTTTAACTAATCTCCCTCGGACTTACCTTATGTCATCTTTGCTACCATTAATTTCAGCCTAACTAATTTAGGCATTTTTCTGTTATTTTTTTTATCTCTTACAGTTCCCTTTATTGTTAGCGCTGACTACCCCTTAAATAGTGGTTACTTGGACTCTGCGCTGCCCAAAAGATAACATTGGGAAACTGCTCAAGTCTTACCACAGTGTATGGATCGCCCTAAAACCAGTAGGCATGCGATACTATTTGTTAAGGAATCATTAAGTGGTGTGCACACAGCTAAGGGCTCCCCTTTAGGCGTTCCAGTTCACCCAATATAATTGTAGTTTACACACTTAGAGTGTGCAATCTTTTCCCTCCATTGTGTTTGTAGCAAGACTGCAGGTTAAAGTGATTATAATTCAGGTGAATTTGACTGATACTATACACAGGCAACCCCACTACCCTCCCCCATTGAGAATAAGGGCTAAAAAGTAAGATAATATAAATAAGGCTACAAAGAAAAGAAATACAAATCTAAATATAATAAATGGCTACGTTACACAAACTTGTACTGGCTAAAGGATTACTTACAGGGGCTACAGTGGTAAATGGCCTGACTGTTTCTTGAAAGATTGCGATCACTACTTTCAGCTCAACCGACTCCATTCACCCTCGCTAATGCTCGGGCTCACTTCACTCCCATACCTTACCCCCATTCCCACCAACCCCAGATCAATTATTCTTATAGCTACTGACCACACCCTGCAATCAACCATCACTCCCAATTACCTAATCACATCACACCTACAGTCCCCATACCAACTCACTTCTCCATCCCAGCATACTACACTCTTATACATCACCCAACCTTTACAGCTTTAGATATCACCCCTAGTCACTTCCCACCCCTTTAGATACTGTATAAGATGAACTATCCACATCATACATAACTTCCTGAAGCATTATTATACCCAATAACCATCCTTGCTCTGGTCACACTTTACATCTTCTCCTCCTACCATACACAACTTTATATCAGCACCCCACAACCTGGGCAAACAGAATCCATAGCCAGTTCCATAAAACTAAAAAACTTCCCTATATCACCATGCCACCTTAACTCCTCCCAACCTATTACCAACTTATACAATAAGCCAGTAAACAAAATTAACCCCTACTCTTCCCAAAAACAAACTACAGTAATACATAAAATAACTAAACTCTATCTATACCTTCTACAAAAATTCACTTGCTGTGGAGACATACACCCTAATCCAGGTCCCAATATATCAATCAACTCAAACTTAATCAACCAAATCCATTTTACCCAAGACCAAGACCTACCTCATCTCTCCTCCTTTTAAACATAAATGTAAGAAGTATACTTAACAAAATTCAGCACCTACATGCCCTTTTAGCTCTATACAAACCAGATATCACTGTGTTAACTGAAACTTGGCTAAAACCAAAACACAGCAATAATGAGATTACTGCCCCTGGCTACAATATTATACGTCAAGATAGGATAGGGAAGAAGGAAGGTGGCATAGTAATATTATTCTAAAACCATCTCACTATAGAACAAATTGAGTGTAATTCCCAAGATTTCAAAAACATAGAGCTAATTCTTGCCAAATTAAAACTAAATTCCAACAAACATATAATTATTGCATGTGGCTATATTCCACCTGGCAATGATATTACTATAATGGAAAGCTTCCTAAACTGGATGTCAAGCTCCTTTATACATTAAACCATACTATTAGTTGACTTTAATATTGACTGGTCAGACTGCTCCAGCCACAATCCCACTACCAGCATTAACCTTCATTGATTTACCCAAATTATATCTACCCCCACCAGAACTGACAACTCATCCAAACGTCAATCCATCTTGGACTGGATACTACTATCTGACCCCAATCTTGCACAACAATCAGGCTGTCTTCCTGACAGCCTAAACAACCATCAAGCAACCTAACTAATTAGTAACAGATCCCACATTACTCAACCCATCCTCAGAGTGGTATGCAACAAAAAGTCCTTCAGGGCTAATGACCTAATAAATGCACTAAAATGTTACAACTGGACTCCTCTAAAACAACTGCCCATAGATGATGCCGTGCAATGCTTTAACTCAACCTTCCTAGAAATCATAAACTGTCATGCACCCTCCCGAACCATCAGAGTCAAAACTAACTATGCCCCATAGCTAGCAAAAGATGCCAAAACTATAATGAAGGAAAGGGACAAAGCCTGGTCACAATATTAGAAATCCAAAACCAGTACACTGAAACAAAACTATCTGGAACTCCGTAATAAAGCCAAAAGACAAATTAAACTCGACAAAACAAATTACTATAACTCCATGCAGGAGAAATATGCTCACAACCCTCAAAAATTCTGGGTCACAATAAAGACACTACTCCACCCAGGGAAATCCATTACCCCTACCCCTGTGCTACCAAATAAGCATGAGAACATCCCTACTCAATTTAACAAATACTTTACCGAAACAGTCCAAGTCCTTGCCAATACCCAAAATAGTACTAGTAGCCCCAAACCAACAACCACCCCTACCCACCCCTGTTCACAAAACCATTCCCCCAGCTTTTCTCTACACCCAGTGCCACCAAGGCAATAGACAAGCTCCTCAAAAAACTTAAACCAACCACACTGGCAGCTGATAATCTTCCAGCAGACTTCCTTCAGATAACAGCAGATGCGATATCCCATGTCTATTCTCATAAATAGGTCAATATCAGAATGCAAGGTTCCTAACTCATGGAAAATATTGCATATTATCCCACTCCACAAAGAAGGTAATTCCCTTGAGCTCACCACCTATTGCCCAGTCACAATTCTATCTCCATTATTAAAAATTCTAGAGAGAGTAGTTCATACTCAACTAAGGCTCTACTGTTCAAATCTCAGCATGACTTTAGACCTTCCCATAGCACTACCACAGCATTACTCTCCTTTACCAACATAGTCAATCAACATAGAAACAACGGACTATTCGTATCCTCCATATTTTTAGATTTATCTAAAGCCTTTGATATGGTTAACCATAACATGCTTCTCAAAACTCTATCTACCTTTAACATAAGCTCCTCCACTATAGCATGGTTCAACTGCTACTTATCAGGCCACCAGCAAGCAGTCCTATGGCAAGACCAACTGCCCCCCCTATTACCAGTATCCATAGGTATCCCTCAGGGATCCATCCTCGGCCCCTTGTTTTTCTCCCTATTTACAACCATATAGCTTCATCATCCCTCTCTGCCTCAGTAGAGCAATACGCAGATGACACCACCACTATATGTGCCTCCCCCACCCTACATGAGCTACAAACCCTAACTCAAAATAACTTTACCTTAGCTGAAGCATGGTTCATGAAAATCAAGCACATTCTTAATCCCAAAAAAAAAACAAGCTTATTCTCTTCAGTCCTGGTAGATCTCCTTCCCTCAACAATGTATTTACCATAAAATCCAAACATAATACCCAAATCTCCCCTACTACACATACAAAATTACTAGGTGTTTAAATAGACAATAATCTAAAATCCAACGCACATAGCACAAATAATCAAGAAAGTTAACAAAAAGTTTGTTCTCCTTTATAGGAATAAACAGTTCATCACTGAAAATACCAACGTCACTTTTGCAAGAACTCATCTCTTAGCCATCCTCCTTTATGCCTCCCCTATCATGACTAATCTTAACCACAACAAA
The DNA here is from genome assembly GCF_019279795.1 of Protopterus annectens. Lineage (NCBI taxonomy): Eukaryota > Metazoa > Chordata > Ceratodontiformes > Protopteridae > Protopterus > Protopterus annectens. Next base: position 649,134,328 of record NC_056735.1, on the reverse strand, counting down.
ATAAACAAAATGGAATCTTGCTATAACAAGATAGCCAAGTTTGCAACTGATGCCTCTCATAGATCCCACCACTGTCATTCCCTCAAGCAGCTCAACTGGCTTGAGCTACCTCAACTACTCCAACTCAACCAACTCTCAATAGCACACAAACTATACCACCATCCTGACAAAACCCCAGCACTTCAGTATCTAATCCAGCCCTACACCACCACTAGAGCCTTAAGACCCAGTAATCAAAAACTCTTAAATATCATCAAACACAAAAATGATGCTGGTAAATCACTCTTTGGCTAAACTATTGCCAGGACCTGGAATTCACTCGCAAGCCTAATTACTTCCGCCACCTCTATTACCAAATTTAAAAGACTTCTAAAAACCTACTATGCAAAAAATTGGCTTTGTTCATGACACACCCCCGGCTAATCTCCTTACCTCAATGCACTGTTGATCAATTCCATTAAGAAACACCTGTATCCTTTTAGTGCACCAGTCTATCTAATGATATGTGCCTTTCAAATCCAATAATGTGTACTCTACAGAACCTATCTAGTTACTTTCCATTATTATCATGTATAATGCATTATGTACTATAGCTGTATTTATTTTTATATGTACTCTCTTATTTGTGCTCATATGTATTCTTATATGCTTCCTCATATGTGTCCTTCATGTACTTTATGTTATTTGGAGCTTTTCTCCCTGGGCATCTGCTGAAAATGGACCTGTGTCCAGTCAGACTTTCCTGGTAAACAAATGTAAAATAAAATAAAAATAAAAAAAAAATAAGATTATGGAGCTGATTTTGATTTTGAAGGAAACAGCTTCATGGTTGGACCTTAGCAGGAAGGATAAGACATTGGGAGATGGTGCAGCTTTCTCTCATATTTGTGAGCATGAGCTCCAGTATGTTGGAGCTTCCAGCAGGCATATTCACTATTTAATCAAGGATGCTTATATTTACAAAGCCCCGAAATCTCAGTGTCTATAGATTTCAGACTGTGTAGGATTCACAGTCTACACAGGGATAATTAAAGCCTCCCATGACTAGGGTGTTAGGTTGAATGGTAAGTGTTTTCAGTAGGTCCATGTATGCATCATGCACTTTTTAGTATATGGAAGGTGAACTATAGCTGGCTATGATATGGTACAGGATTTTGTGTATGGTGAGCTCCAGTACATCATCCTGTTTGACCACCCTAGAGGTATGCTTGTTAATGATGTATATTGACACACCTCCACCTATAACCCTTGTCTGTGCAGCTACTGGTCTAAAACTGTGGAAGGCATTGAAACATTGCACTGCTGACGTACTCTCTGCTGTTTTAAACCATGTCATTGCTTTCTTCAAGTCTACAAAGGCCAGCTGGAATCTTTCTTCATCTCTAGCTTCTTCTCAACTATCTAATTCACTGCAACTAGTGGGCAGATTGTGCTGCATCCTGATCTGAATCCAAACTGCTCATTTCTCATCTAACTTGCTACTACTCTGTGTATTTATCAGTCATCCTTACCATAATTTTTATGCAGTGTGACAGGAGTTTGATATCTCTATACTGCACAGAGTTATGAATTTCCCCTTTATTCTCCTGTGGGCTGGTGACAGGCAGCACAGTGGTGCAGCGGCTAACATTTTGATCTCACAGCAAGACGTTCTCTGGTTTGATTCTCAGCTGGAATGTCTTCTGTTTTGAGTCTGCATGTTCTCCTTGCATTCATGTGGGTTTCCTCTGGGTACTTTGGTTTCTTCCTACATTCCAAAGACATGCCTGGAGCATTTCTCCCAGGCCAATTATTGAAAAAGGCTCTGCCCTAGTCAGACTTTCCTGGTCAACAAATGTTAAATAAAATAACAATGATTCTTGTACACTGACACTAGAATGCTTATTCTCCAGTGATCTGGGATGTACCTTTCTTTCCATTCTACTGTGAGTACCATGTGGAGCCATTTCTTCCCCAACACACCCAACATCTTGATCATATCTGCTATATGCCCTCATCAGACCATGCTGCTTTTACTGACTTCATTTTATTTTTCATTTATGCTCTTATTTCTTCTAGTAAAGGTGGGGGGAGCTCCTCTTCTTCTTTCATCATAGACTGTGTCTCTGACAGTACTGCTTCTGTGGAGTTTTCTTTATTCATAAGTTGCTGAAAGAACTACTTCCATCTGCTTTTACTGTCCTGTGGACTGGTGAGCAGGTTACTGCTGCCATCCCTTAGGAAGAGTGTCTGACTATGTTCTTTATCCTTCTATGTTTGCCCTGCAACCTGATAAAATGTTTTGCGCCATCTGCTGAGTCCCTTTCCAAAGTGCCTCTGATTACTTGTTCTTTGCTTTTGCAAATGCTCACTTAATCTCTTTGTTAGTCAACCAGTATTCCTTCATAGCTTGGTTCCTTTTTTCTATCTCCTATTGTTTCCTGAAGTCCTTCCTTTTGATGACTTCCTGGACTCTACCATCAGCATTCTTTACTTAACTTAATCCCATACCTGACTTAGCCAAATATGGTATTTTGAGGCACTGCCATTTTTCTTCATCTCTAGCTATTTCCTCTTCTTCCTGAGGTGCTAGATTCCTGAGTAATTCTTTGAACTCTTGTGCTTTTTCTCCAGTCGTCTTTCAGATCTTCAGCCTAGTTTCTGTCAAGCTTAGAATTTTCTTTGGTCACAGCTTATAACTGATTATGACAACAAGTGGCTGATGCTGTGGGCTGACTGTTTCTCTGGGAGTGTCTTTGCAATTGCTGAAGGTACTCCAGTGCCCTTTCCTTACTAGGAGGAGATCAACCTGAGGTGCATGTTAGCCACTCTTGTATGTGATCTTTTGACTATCTCTCTTGCTGAACCATGTGTTGGCCACCATGAAGCAATAGCCACTTCTTCTTTTTTTTCCTGTTGTCCCTCCATATAGATCACAACAGCCCTCATATACAGATCTCTCTCTCAAGATATGTGCAGTCAGGTTCACCACTGTCAACACCAAATCATTTTCTCTTCCTTTATCTAGTAGGTCCTGCAACTCCAGCATGCATGCACTCTGTTCCTCACAATCACAACCCTGCTGTGGGACATAGCATGAGATTATGGAGTATCCTATCCTTACAATGGAATCAAATTGCCATGAGTCAGTCACTAGTTTTGATGACATCCCTCATTGTCTTCAGAAGTCTCTTTCTCACCACAACTCCCACACCATTTCTGGTTTGTCTTTCCCCAAGTAGTAGACTCTGGATCCCAGACAAAGTAGCTTTGCTGCACTGCCCTTCCATCTTGTCAGCTGGATACCGAGGATGTCCAGCCTCCTCATTACCATCATGTTATCCACTTCCAAGCTGAGTCCTGTCAGGGAACTTTTACTGAGTGTAGCAATTCTTAATTCATGTTTGGCAGGTTAACTAGTTTTACATCCAGCTTTGGTTTAACAGTGCTATCCCAGATAACCCAAACAGGGCAATAGTACGCCAGCCAGTCGGTAGCTTATTAATTCAGGGCTGCTGGGCTTTATGGCAGGCACACACTGGCCAATACAGACACATAGACCCCTCCAACTGTCCCAGACATAGATCGGAGTAGGCCTGGTTCTCAACCCACTTATCACAAGCAAATGCCCATTCTATTTCTTGGTGACATTAGTCAATGATCACTTAGAGTCAATTTTTGCACCATTAGCTAGCACTGACATGGCATACAGTCTGTGACCCATGCTCTCATATCTAGATAATACTGTGTACCACAGTTGACACAACCCTTCCCATAATAGGCAAAATTTAGAGTTTGGGGTGCTGCCAACAACTTCATTCAACTCCATGCTCCAGTGAGCTTGAGATGGAAATACACAGCATGTTTTGTGCAGGAAAACCAAAGTGATACAGGGTAACATGCAAATTCCACACAGAATATTGGCTGGAAGTTAGTATCAAATCTTGTACCTAAGAGGTAAAGTCCTTAACCATTATGCCAACTGTGACTGTCTGTATGAGCCAATGGGTGATACTCTTAAACATTTTGCTCCATGGAGCAGGCTTGGCTTATAAAAATGCCCGCCATAATTCATAAAAGTAAAGGGGGTAAAATATACTCTGCCTTACTCCACTGAATACACATTGCATTCCATTCCAGGAGTATCTGTGCATGTCACTCTCTCCTTGAATGTGCACCATTCATTAAGACAGTAAGAAACAGAGTACCAGCTGGTCTCAAGGAGTAACCCACAGTAGGCCAACACCTTACAATCTAATAATGCTGCAGCTGAGAGGGCTGTCAGCCCAGTCTTCTGCTACTGTATTTTTCAGCTAATTCTTTTCATGTCTATTTTTAAATTAGCAGAGCTCATGAGGTCCAGTCTAAATCCCAATATTTTTATATTGTCTACATCCTGCATCTGACCAGTGACAGGCTCCAGCTTTAGCACAGCCCCCCACAATCCATTTCTGAGTATCTTCATAGCTCCTTTTTGGGTGAACCTAGCTATATCCATATGTTGTTGGGATGTCCCAAATTCTTCAAGGCCAGAGTCTTGTAGTTCATGAACCAAATATCAAAGGCATAGATGGTTAGAGGTGCAAAGGTCCTGCAGGAAATCAAAGTCATCCTACCTTAGGTGATGAGCATTTAAAATTTCTAGCCAAGGATCAATGTGCAATGACTTCAGCCCACATTACTGGTGCAAGCAAACGTCATCAGCTGGATGTCTGATTCTTCTCATTTCACAGGATGGAGTCTGTCAGGAAGCAGGCCTCAGACAATCCTCCCATTCTTTCCCTTCCTGAGTAGGCAAACTGCCCATTGAAGCTTCATCCTGTCCATCTGGACTGGGTAATTCAATCCTCCCATGCTTTCCCTTCCTGAGTAGGCAAACTGCCCATTGAAGCTTCATCCTGTCCATCTGGACTGGGTAATTCATGGGAGAAAAAGATCACTTGCCTCTGTGTCAGTAGGTTGGCTACATCCAACACTTTTAAAGTATATGTGTGTGTGTGTGTGTGCGTGTGTGTGTGTGTGTGTGTGTGTGTGTGTGTGTGTGTGTGTGTGTGTGTGTGTGTGTGTGTGTGTGTGTGTGTGTGTGTGTGTGTGTGTGTATCTAATAGATACATACATACATATATACTTACACACTTACATATTTCATGATGCAGAGTGTTTGCAAGTATGGTACCATCTGATATCTTAAGGTATCTCAATATTTAAAAGTGAAGTATTGTATTAAAATATGAGTAATAAATGGACCCTAGGATTCAGTAAATTCTGTGTAGGCTCCATGCAGAGCCTACATGGAGTGTATCCGTGATCACGATTGCATTCAGAGTGCAATGCATATTAATGAGGTGGAGTGCACCTAAGTGAGGTTTCACAGCTCATGACAGCATTGCTGGCTGTGAAACCTTGTAAACCAGAACAGATATCGAGTCCGTGTAATGGAGACCAGAGACATTCTGCCCCACCCCCAAATGAACGGTACACATCCAAAGTCATGCAGACCATTCACCTCAACCTCTTAGGGTGAGACATCTGAACAAAGCCATAAATAATGGTTGGGAAAATTGGCCAGAAATAAGGACACTTCTTAAATATTACTCTTACAAACATAGAAAATTGATAGAATGCTGAGTTTTTCAGAATGCAGCTTTGCTGCCATGCCCCCCCCCCCCAATGAACACTACACATTGTAAGTCATGCAGACCTCCAACCTCTAAGAGCAACCATCTGGAAAAAGCCATAAATAATGGGTGGGAAAAGGGGCCAGAAATAGGAACACTTTTTGAATATTGCTGTTACAAACTTAGAAAATTGATAGAACAAGAGGTTAGCAGAATGCAGCTTTGCTTGCATGCACCCTAATGAATAGTATACATTGTAAGTCATGTAGACCATACGTCTCAACTTCTTAAGGAAAGACATCTGGACAAAGCATTACATAATGTAAGGATAATGGGCCAAATATAGGGACACGTGTGAAATATTGCTCTTAAAAAAGTAGAAATTTCCTAGAATAACAGAATTTGTTTTAGCATGCATTGTCTGAAGGACATGAAGTCTGAAACTCAAAGGCATGTCATTATTTAGCCACTCTGATTGCCATGGCTGTCTCTTAGAGCAGAAAATAGGGACAAAAGCCATAAATAATGTGCTGGTGATTAAGGATGGCAAGTAGGTACCATACCTCTCAACTTTTTGGCACAAGAAATCTGGACAAAACTTGACATAATGCAGAGACAAAGGCACAAATATAGGGATACATTAAATACTGCTCTTATAAGCACAGAAAGTTGCTAGAATAACAGAAGATGTGTTAGCATGCATTTTCTGAAGGAGATGAAGTCCAAAACTCAAAGGCATGTCATTATTTAGCCACGTTAATCCTCTGATCATACTAATGATTTGTCAGAAAACCATAAAGTTTATGAGGAACAAGCCAAAAATAAGAGGCTAAAAGCTGGACATTCTGTAAAAATCTACACTGTTGAGAAGCATGCTAGGGGACACGTTTATTAAATATCTCTCATAAATTCAGAAAGACAGGTTTTGCATGCCTGTGATTGGTCAGTAGGGAGTGAAGTCTGAGACTCAAATGTCTGTCACTATTTTCTAACTTTAACCCACAATGCTTTAACAATGATATGGCAGAAACAACACAATTGTATGAGAAACAGTGCAAAATATACGGCAACATCTGGACATTCTGAAGAAATCTGTACAGTTGAGAGGTATGGCTGTACAAATAGCTGCCAGTGCAACATATCTCCACAGAGGACTACTTGATGAGAGGACAAGTAACTAGTAACAGGGACATATTTGACAAAGATGTCACATGGGAATGTGTTTGAATGTAACACCCTCAACCTCTTAGAGTGAGAAATGTGGACAAAGCCGTAAAAATGGGGGGGGGGGGCAAAGGGTCAGAAATCAGGATAGACTGTCAATATTCCATGTCGAAACCTATGAAGTTGATAGAATATATAGGAACATATAGGTTGTTGTTATGAGGAAAAGATCACAAATATGAGACAGAAACTGGACATTCTGTATAGATCAGGAGAGTTGAGAGGTATGCATCTAAATGCCTTTAATACTGAGTCTCAGCAGTCCAAAGATCATCCCAACGATATGGCAGAAAGACACATATTCAATAAGGAAAACATCTGGACATCCTGGGAATATATAGACAGTTGAGAGGTATGAATGTGAAGTATATGGTCCAAACACAATACAGGACAGTGAACCTACAGTGCAGAGTATTGAGATATCCCAGTCCTGCTATTCTGTAATGAAAATGAGTTAAAGATTTTTAACAATACATGGGACTGCCATGTAAAATGTTTTCCCAGGGGAAGTGTTTGTATTGAATATGGGCACACAGATGAATTGTCAGAATGAACACAGGGAATGAGTACAGGTGAAACTGATGCAGGTACACCAGAGAAGGGTATGTCAAAGCAAGATGGTTATAGCAACAACACCTAGCACATACCTATATGGTACAGTATGGACTGTACACTGAAAATTTATTTTCTGTGACTGTCACACCAGGTGACATTGCAATGGGGAGCATGTGTATGTGAGATAAGATTCCTTACATGAATAATGCAGAGGACATCTAACAGGTATCTGACATACAACTGAGGTAGGGTGCATATTGGGAAGCTGTGCACAATTATATACCTAAATATGACTGAACTCTCAGCAGAGGCCTCCAGCATGGTGGCCATATGGAAAGGGCATGGCAACATTACAAGAACCACCCACAATCATGGACAATATCTGAATAATACCACCACTAATCCCATGCCTCTGACAGAACATATGTGATGTGGAGTGATAACAGATGAGCCTGCAGCACACACTGGAAAAGTAGTATGATACACCCACCCTGTATGAGGGTTACCATGCACGCTGTCCTGGTACTGTAATATCTGCAAGAGGTGTTAGGAGTGACATTGCTACACCTGTCTGTGACAGTATGAGCACTACAGGCTTATTACCTTTTGTGCATGGCATATATCAATTGCACAATTCACCCTGTCACAAAAGGTATACATGCCATTAATGTCGTTAAACACTGATTTATGCAGTTTGTGAATAAGATGAACAGGTAGCACATGTGCATCTGGTGTAAAAACTTGATTGGTGTTCTGCACCATCAGACAGTCATGTATATTCCACAGAAAGAATACCTAAGTATGGACAATAAGCTATGTGACAGAGCTCTGTGAGAAAGGTGGTACACTTTAGTTACACACCACTGGAACATGTGTAAGGAGGAACGTGGAGAAAAGTGCATTTTACTCAGTTATTGGTACGATGAATGCTGCAAACCATGATATTAGTATGCCATGTGATGTGCATGTCCTTCACATACCCAGTCCTTCTGTTATAGTCAAGGGAGGAGTCAGCAATGTGACCACATGCTGGTCATACCTGACAACCTCTTCATGACAGAAATCTGGACAAAGTCTAAAATAATGGATGGACAAAGGCACAAAAATAGTGACAGATTTTAAATATTGATCTTACACACTTAGAAAGTTGTGATAGTAACATGGTTTCTGTGATAGCATGCATTTTGTTTGAAGGCTATGAAGTTTGAAACTCAAATGTATGCATTTATTCAGTGACTTCAGTCCTCAGTGATTTACTACAAAATCACAAATTTTAAGTGGGACAGACCAAAAATATGAGGCAAAAAGCTGGACAGTTAAGAGGTTTATGCTAGTGGATGTATGACTTACTTTCTACCCCAAGAAACAGGTCACATACCAATTGATGTGATTATAGGGTGTGATGTCCACATTATACTTGGGTGTTTCTGTTTCCTGATGCAGCACATCCCTCAATGTGTCTTGTCAATGCAGGTGTTGTCATGGCTGAGGCAGCAGTTTCTGGTATGTGTTGATACTGTGGTGCAAATTCAATAAAGCTTACATGGTGAATCTTTCCATGTTCATGTTACGGTGAGATGTGAACATGGCCACAGTGGATTTTAGATTCAGTAAACTTCTTGTAGGGGCACGCAAGCATGCACACTCATGCGCACCAATGGAAAGGTTCATGAAATGCAAATTTTGGCATAAGTAGCTAAATTTTATGCTAATGAAGCAAACCAAAATTGTGGAGTGATCCAGCAACCCAATACACTGCTGTGTGCACTCTGTGTTCATGTTGTAAGTGTACACAAAAATATTCCAAGTAAAGGAGCCTACACATAAGCAAGGACATACATACAAGTCCTGAAATATGGATAGAAGGCATTTACTGGCCAAGGATGTCCAAAAGTATAAGGAATATGTGTAAAATGACTCTAAATATTAATACTTTTATTTTAGCACAAATATGCGCAATGCACCGCTACTCGCAAAATGTTTTAAAAACAACAAAACAAATGCAATTAAAAACTTTAGTATGTTATATTGTCATAACTATTACAGTAACACCCTGCATTGTATCTTTAAATCAGTGCACCTGTGCTGTTGCCCAGCTCACATGGCTACCATCCTTGTAGTTCCCAGGCTGTCAGCATGGTTATTAAGAAAATGATGTAAAAAATAAGTGGATTTGTTGAATTACAAAAAGCAGGGACTGTGTAGAGCTGTACAATTCATGTACGCTCCTACAAGATGTGTGTTTTACATGAATGAGAATGTCTGAGCATTGACCAAACCCAGTAAGTGGGTTTGCACTCCACTAATCCCCCCTAGTCCTGTGACGTTGACTGTTAGGTGTTGGACTAGGGTGCAGATAGCCTTGGGTTCCAATACAGGCTATGTCAACTTTTAATCATACTGTGCTGGCATTGTTGGTCATAGAAATGAAGTGCAATTATCCACAATTACCATATTCTATATGCATCATGACAGTAGGGAATTTGTTATTAAACGTTTTACATCATTTGGTGTCATTATGCATAGCTGCACTCTACTGCACATCGCTGCACAGAGTGCAACAATGTGCACTGTAAAAAGAGTTCTAAATCCTATCAATAATATCCTAGGCAGGTGAATGTCATTTAAATCAGCTAATACCAGATGGTGGTCCTAATCAAGAAATGTATAAAGTATGCATACAGCCTACAGTCTGATTTTCTCTCGATACTTGAACAACATTGGAGTAGAGACTTGGAACTTTTAACTGACATAATCCTAAGGGCTGCAGCAGCTATTCTACATCTGTATGTGCTCAAGACTGAAGTCAATGCTGCTGGTGCTGATGACAATAGGCCTTATCTGAGAAGGAGAAGAGTGTTCAGGACTCAAGTGACCTACCAGGTGATACCTGATCTGGAGATTGTAGAGCACAACAGGGTGGATAAGGACACATTACAACAGCTCTGTGAGTTCTGCCAGCCAGAGCCAAGGAGAACTCATCCCAGTGGAAACTAAGGTATGTATGTGTAGCCCTTAGAATATTAGCTACAGGAACTTTTCAAATACTGACTAGGGACAAGATGGGGTTGTCACAGGCATCAGCATCCAGGATACTCCATCAGTTCCTACATTACAGTGAATACATATGTTTTCCCTTCACTGGTGAGGAGAGGACCAGCAATATGCAACACTTCTACCATGTAGTACACTACCCTGAAGTACTGGGTTCCATAGATTGCACTCATGTACACATCAAGGCACCACCTGGTGAGCAGGGTAGAATCTACATTAACCATTAACCAGAAGGGATACCACTCCAACTGCCATGTCATATGAAATGCCCAGGCGATTATCTTGAATGTGTATACTGGCAACATTGGCAGTTATCATGACTCCCATGTTTAGCACACATCACAGCTTTACCAGATGTTTGTTGGGGACATCCCACAGGACCATTTACTGGGGATGCTGGCTATGCCCTGGAACCGTGGATGATGACACCCATCAAAAATGTACACACATCCATGGAAGAATGCCATAATGAGGAACACATACATACTAGGAACATCACAGAGCATGTCTTTGGGCTTATGAGGTCACGGTTCCAGTGCCTAGATATATCTAGTGAAGCCTTGCAGTATATTCCAAACACATGTACACAAATTTTCACAGTTTGTGCTATGCTTCACAATGTGATCCTGCAGAGACAGCTGCAGCAAGATAAGCAAGGAGGACAGACCCACATACCCTCACCAATGCCTAGGTCACCACAGCCACAGTCACAGGTGGACTTGGAGGAGGAACCCCCAGCTGCTGTCACTGTAGGTAGATGTAGGCATGCTCAGTATGACCTTGCTTTGGCTAAGAGACAACACATAGCACATTCACTGACCACCCAGGGTCTAACACCTTCCTCCTGCTCACATATATATATATATATATATATATATATATATATATATATATATATATTAAAATTGATGTCAGGCAACTCACACAACCTTTATTTATACATGTATTTGTTGTGTACTGCTTGGATCAGACAGAGTCAGCCCTGAACTAATGCTATGCCAGCCAACACATATGCAAGGTAAGGTCTGAACATAGACTGTAATGTTGAGCACATTTATTGCATATCCTCAACCTCATATATGTCTTACCTTTTTACATTATGCAAATATATTGAGGTGCTTTTGTAGATAACTTAAGTTAACATGCAAGTACACACACCTATATTATTAAAATGTTTGTTTGTTTGTCTTTCGGCTTTTCCCGTTTAGGGGTCGCCACAGAGGAACTCTGATTTGCAGTAGATTTTCATGAATGCCGAGGTGCCAGCTCAAAGTTCAACCTTCAATGAAGGCACACCCATTTACGCAAGTCTTTCGAATGCCCACCCAACCGCGGGGGAGGACATGCAGACTCCACACAGAAAGTACTCCCTGCACTCCAGCAGAGAATCGAACAGGAGAGCCTCTTGCTGTGAGACAACAATGCTACCGCTGCACCACCGCAGATTACAACCTATATTATTAAAATGTTACCATATGAAATTGCTATGTATCAGGTGTAAAACACTCAAGAGTCCAAACACAGCTGAATACTGTTACATCATGCAAGAGAGAAGTTAGGAATTTACTCCACTCCATTGCTGTGTCTGACTTCAGTCTACTTTGTATCCTGACAGTAAATGTGTCTGCCCCCAACCCACAACCACAGGATTGTATGACAGAGAGATGTATAGTTATGCTCATATGTTTGACAGGAGTTGTGTCTACTAACTGGTCTGTGTCCAAATGTAAGTCAGAGAAGTACTTATACAATACAGCATGCATGATTTGATAGCAGTGTACAGTTTTTTTATGAAGGTGGATATGTGCGGAATAACCCCAGTTTAGAAAACAGCTTCTGTGACCAAAAGGACCAAGGTGGCCATCCTGCTTGATGAAGCTTGAATGGTGTTTTGGGTTCTAATCCTGATGTAAGTTGAAGTTTAGGAGGTGTTTTTGCTATAGTTTGTGTTTTGTACATACTGTGTTGCTGTGTCACATAATGTTTTAATCTTAATATTTTTAGCACACATTTGCACAATGTGTCTCAGGTTGAAAACAGTTTTAATAATGCTGAAATATTTTGCACTAAGTGCAAAACTGCAGAGCAAGTAAATATGCAGATAATAGATATATTACCTATAGTAATTGTGAAATCATGGCCTGGAGTACTCAGAGGAGTGGGCTGCAGTAAGACGTGTACATTACATAATAGGAAGAGTGGATGTTAGCAATATGCCTTGCATCTATGCACTGGTTACCACTGTGCAAACAGGTACAACAGTGAATAGTGAAACATGCATGTATGTACACTTAGTGCAATACTCATTGCATTTTTGCTATGCCTAACTATCATAGCTCTAAAGTGTTATGTTTTATGAAGAATGCCCATATTTTGAAATAATATTTGTAGTTGGTTCCCCATAAAATTTTGTTTTATACAACATTATTGCTAAATCATTGAGAATTAGGTCAGAAAATAATGACATACACTTCATTTATGAATGTCAGAACCTTCAGAAAATGCATGCTACTGCAAAACCTGTCATTCCATCACCATTGCAGCTTTTTAGTGCAATTTGTCACATTCACCATATTAATTATGACTATGTGCAGATTTCATGCTCTACGAGGTTGAGGTATGCTAACTATTACAACACATACATAGATCTGTGTTCTTACTGTTCTGCATTTCCAGGATGTAGAAACATTGCAAATTGAGGGCATAGTGTAACTATCTGTATAGACAGTTAATAAACAGCTGGAGAGCCCACAGAAGTACCTCACAAAGAGGATCCTATGCATTAAACACATGTCCTACATGGATAGACTCAAAAGACTCTAGAAATTCTCTGTCTCATATCACCTAGTTAGAGGTGATCTCTGCTTGACTTACAAAGCCATGCCTGACCCAGTTCTGTTATAAATGCTACATCTAAAGAAATCCCAATCCCTCCGCACCACATGCTCCAGAGACCTCAACCTCATTACCACAATCAACAGAACATGCTGGAGGGACAGGTTCCTCACCCACAGACTGCCCATGCTCTGCAATAGACTTCCCATACATTTTAAGCAGAGTACCTTGCTGACCCTCTTCAAGAGAAATCTTGATGAGTGGATGGGTAATAGAAAGTTCACTCCAGGAATCACTCCAGTGGGTCTATTTGATAGAGACACTGGGAACTAATGTCAGGCAGCACGATACTAGGGCACTTCTATGGGCTAGGCTTGTAAATGCTCCAAGGCCATTAGCCTAGTACACACCTATGAAACTCTGAACCAATGAACATCCATATGTGTTTTCTCACAATCAACCTCAGCAACAACCAGTACAACCATGGGATCTTCTTAATTCTACAACACATACATCTAACACAAAACAAAGGTGTGATATCTAATGTTGTGTGCTCCCTCATGCCAAAGGAAAACATCCAAATATGTTCAATAAGGGACTCGTGCTGTTACACAGATATTGCTTCTAAACAGTCTACTACTGTTAGTGCACTACCCTCAGGTGACACTAAGGAGCGATGTACTTATGCAGGCCTCGAAGCTGGTGTTCTCTACATCCCTTGATGATGTAATCTACTGTGAGTTCATAGTAAGTTGTGTGAAAATCAGACTTGTATGGGTGTTTGCATTAAAAACTGCGCTCATTTGTCTGTGCACTTAGGTAGCAGTTAAATTCTCACTGTAGCAGTGTGTGTGTGTGTGTGTGTGTGTGTGTGTGTGTGTGTGTGTGTGTGTGTGTGTGTGTGTGTGTGTGTGTGTGTGAGTGTTTGGCTCCATAAAGAATAGTGGGAATGGGAGTTCAACACTGTCTTGGAAATTGGCCTGGTTTTGCAGTGCTTTTGTGCTTGCAGCAAATATCCATGTCTAGCAGTCCTCCAACATTCTGTCCTCCACAGGGCCTGCTGATGTCTTCGACCATAACATCACCTACAGTCCTGTTACAGTCAAAATTATGCCATGGTGTGTGCATTAAGTACTGCGTTTTCTAGTTTGTAAACATAGATATGTAGGGCATCTAATCTCACTGCAGGCCAACTTGGCATGTGTGTGTGTGTGTGTGTGTGTGTGTGTGTGTGTGTGTGTGTGTGTGTGTGTGTGTGTGTGTGTGTGTGTGCATGTGTGTGTTTCTCCATTAAGAAGACTGTGTGTGTGTTTGTGTGTGTGTGTGTGTGTGTGTGTGTGTGTGTGTGTGTGTGTGTGTGTGTGTGTATTCAACACTGCTTTGCAAACTGGCCTGGTTTTGCACTGATTTTGTGTCTGCAGTGAACATTCATGTCTAGCAGTCTTCCATCCTCCTGTCCCTCACAGGGCCTGCTGATGTCATCTATTATAAGATCAGCTGCAGTCCTATTAAAGTCAGACTTGTGTCATGGTGTGTCCATTAAGTACTGTGTTCCCTAGTGTGTAAACATAGATAGGTAGGGGTTGTAATCACACTGTAGCCAACTTGGTGTGTGTGTGTGTGTGTGTGTGTGTGTGTGTGTGTGTGTGTGTGTGTGTGTGTGTGTGTGTGTGTGTGTGTGTGTGTGCGTGAGAGCTAATGGAGGACATTATATAGATCATTTTACCAAAGCCTGTGGTACACTGTCCTCATGTCTTCAACAGACACAGCTTATGTCATCAGCTAAATCAGATTATTGGATATGTATTGCTCACAACAGGCCATGGGCACAAAATGACCTGGGAAACAGGTAGATGTCACCTCATGCAATATAAGACATTCAGCAAATAGGGGGCTCCACCTCCAAGAGCAGACCTGTAACCATTGGTATTCCATAGGGATCAGTCCTTAGGCCGCTACTGTTTGGAATCTATTTCTCCGAAGTACAAGCTAAAACCAAAGGTCTGTGGCTAACAAAGTTTGCTGATTACTGCAAACTGGGAGTGGTCATAGAATCTACAAATGAAATCAACATCCTACAAGAGGGTCTTACACAAAGAAATGATTGGTGGCGAAGTCAAGGCCTTAAACTTAATGCAAAATTATTATCCCTGTTGGTAAGTGCAATGTTCCTGCTAACTACCACATAAATAAAAACACCCTACATACACACTCAGTGGTGAGAGACCTGGGCACACAGGTTGACAGTAACCTTACCTTTGATCACAATATCTCTACAGTGGTAAGAAGAGCATTCTATATTGCTCATCTCATAAGTAAGGGCATTGCATCCAGATAAAAGAAGTTTTAACCTCTCTGTACTCTTCCCTCATCAGGCCAAAAATTTAGTACAAACTCCCCTTTTGGTATGTACCTTTCCAAGCACATACAGCAATTGGAGAGATCACAGAGGTTCCTCACAAGAACAATTCACGGTCTTCAGCATCTGTCCTATGTGGATCATCTGAAATCACTGTCACTTTATTCTGTTTCATACAAACTACTCAGAGGTGATCTATGCCTTGTATGTAAGGCAATCTATGACCCTGCTTTATTTTAAATGCTGCATATCTGCAAGTCAAATGGTACACGGGTTACTCACTCTAAAGACCTTAACCTGGTATGCGATATTAATGGAACCTGCTGGAGAGACAGATTTGTTTCCCAGAGATTACCACACCTTTGGAATGGACTTCTGCTTCATGTCAAACAAAGCACCTCATTGGACCTCTTCAAATGCAATCTGGGCGATTGGATGGGTAACCGTCAATTCATCCCAGGGGTTCCACCTGTGTCTGCTTTGGACAGGGGCAATTTGTGCTGATCATTGAAATTTTTATTTATTTTATTTATTTTACATTTGTTTTTTGGGATGGCCTGACCAAGACAGTGCCCCATTTTCAGCAGAAGCCCAGGGAGAAAAGCTCCAGTCTAAGCTTGCATACAAAATCATCACATGAAGTAATCAAAATTATAGACAATAAAATGAGTGTTAACATATTTACAGGATAAAAACTTAAAAACAAAAATATATACATAGTATCAAATAGAACAAGACTTTAAACACTTGAATATAGACAAATATCTGGTTGAACTTGCATATGTAGAGGTTCATAACATTACTTAGGAAATTAATTAGGGAGATTCACTTAGGCAAAGTAGTGCATAGTTAGTAATATTTCCGTGGTGAGAGTTGCAGATAGGAATGTAACTACTTATAGAGAAGTAGTGTTGTTAGAAGAGATATGTTAACAGAGTTAGTACATACAGCCAAATTGTATAAGTAATGCTAAGTTAACAATTAACCTGAAGTGTTACATGTGCAAACCCAGGATTCAAATAAGTGTCTTTTGAGAGATATTTTGAAATGATTAAGACTGCTTATGGATCTAATACTATGTGGAAGGGTATTCCAATTGTTGGCATCAAAGTTAGAGTAAAGGGATTTGCCTGCTGTATTGTATACTTTGGTTACTTGGAGTTAATCTTTGTTAGATAATCGGAGACTACAAATGTTAGAGTAGGATTGTAGAAGATTTTTTGGGAAGGTACGTTGTCAGGATTGTGCATTATTTTGTGAGCCATTGTTAATTGGTTATAGTTCATAACATGAGGTAGTTCCAACCAAGACAGATTTTTTAAGCATTGACTGTGATAGGCTGAATGTGTGGAATGTGTTGCAAATTTGGCAGTCTTATAGTAACATGATTTTTGCCGAGCTGGCAACTCGACACCATAAAACTCCACTGCCAATCATGAGCGGACAGGTGATCCGCTGTGGTGACCCCTAACCGGGAAAAGCCTAAAGAAGAAGAAGAAAATAGTAACATGATTCTAATTTACTTAGTTCTGACTTTTTGAGGTTGGTAAGTATGGGGGATGCATATAACAGTGAGGAGAGAAGGTGGGTTCTAGCTATAAATATTCTTGCAATGTCTGTTAAGAATTTTTTGTTTCTATACATTGTTCCCATTTGCTTGTGAACCTTTTTGATTGTGCTAGAAATGTTTATGTCACATTTTAGTATGTTGTCAATTATGATGCCTAATAGTTTTGTTTGGGAATCTTTGAAAATCCTAGTATAATAATGTGATAAAAAAGTTACCTGGGAGGTTAGTAGGTTTAGATGGGTGAAAGATCATAAGTTTAGTTTTATTAGGGTTGAGAATGAGTTGTGAGTTTGCTAGCCATGTTTCAATATCAGAGAAGACTTTTTGTGTGACTGTAAGGAGTTGAGTTATCATGAATGCTGCACATATGATGGTTGAATCATCTGTATAGTGTATGATAGATACTTGACAGGAGGCAGTATTAAGATCATTTATGAATATGTTGAAGAGGAGGGGCCCTAGGGCTGAACCCTGAGGGACTCCAAGTGTAAAAGAGTGGGGATAGATCTTTCTTCCATTTAATAGCTTGCTGGTGGCTAGATAGATAACTCTGAAACCAGTTAACAGCATTAGGGTTGATATTAAGATTATTCAGAGAAATAAGGGGAAAACTTGTCTAGGCTTGTAAGGGCCCAAGGGCCATTAGTCTAGTAACTTCCTATGATCCTATCATCCTAACTGTATACAGTAGGAGTCTCTATTTGAAGGTTACAGTTTCTGCACTTAGTGTGAG
This sequence comes from Protopterus annectens, assembly GCF_019279795.1. Classification (NCBI taxonomy): domain Eukaryota; kingdom Metazoa; phylum Chordata; order Ceratodontiformes; family Protopteridae; genus Protopterus; species Protopterus annectens. The sequence goes on along the minus strand of NC_056735.1, from coordinate 649,116,401 downwards.
CTTTAACAGTGTTTCTTTGGATTACCTGCTCTGTTGTGGTGCATGTACAGATGTCGTTTCACTTTGCCCTCATACATACAGAAATGCCAATATAATTTTCCAATACACTTTGCTGCTGTTATGTTGCAGAGCAGATCCTCAGCAGCTCTAGCTAGCTGTCATACATTCTGTTACATAACAAGCAGCAAATAAAACAACTACCAATCAATGACAGAGCTATAGATCCACCTTAAGAATGACCTCAGAATTAACACACCATAGGTTACTCCCCAGAAAATACCACTCAGATCACATACACCCTTCCTTTTTATATTCTCTATGCAGATACCAGGTTAAAACCTCCCACCCTCACCTATTATGTTTGCTCTGTTCCTCTTGCAAGACTAGTCAATATGATTTTTTTGCACCAGTGCATATAATGTCTCACGTGGATAATTATAGGAGGACAAACATACTTGCACAAACATAAGTGGATTTTGCAAACTGAAGTGACATGGAAGAAATGGTGCACCACCCCAGAAAGGTCTGTAATATATCAGAGCTGTCTTTCAACAATATGACTGAACAATGTAATGGCACATGTGTAGCTGTGTAGCTCCCGAACTGTTAATTCAGCCATAACACAGTATGTCTACAGTTTGGAATACCTAATGAGCCCCCTAAATGAGGGCTCAGATTCAAAAACATCATCCAAGTTACCTATATCTTCCTATGGGATGGGATACTCAATGTCCAAGCTCAGATTTCCACAACAGACATTGGCAGGTGGGGAAAGATACATCCTGATGCCTTGTCTACAAATCCACACAAATGTATACACACAGCCATGACTGATATGCTCTAAGACAGGTCCACCAGGAATTACAATCCATAATGGCGGATGTCTGTCACTACTACATTCTACAGTAAATGACAGAAGCTGATCTTTACAAACACATGTACAAAATGGTCCAGGAATCCCAGTCACTTTGATCCACCCTAAGCAATGAGAAACCTTGAAGAAGCCTCATATAGCAACTATGCTAATAAGTAATGACACACATCCAGGCATAACCATAGGCCTGCTGTCATTTATATATGCAAAATAAAATTTATTACTCATATGTATATTGAAGTATTTCTGGATGGTATTGCACACACTGGCCCACTGTGAATTGCACACCTGCTAGCAGAAACAGGTGGCTGTAAAGTGCCCCCCTTATAACACCATGTTTACTGCATGTTTGCACCATCACCTCCAAACCATGGTATCTACAACAAAACAAGTTATCACTATTCATTCCAATATGCGGAGCACATAATCCATGGCACTAGATGACATTCTGGCCTGTGTTCTTCATGTGCTGCAACCATGAGCTACTGCACTAGGCACTATCTTCATCAATGGTCTAAGTACTGCTGTTGTCCACAATGACTGGTATACAGTGACCATTTCCCATCAACACAATGTAGGATAGGCAACATGCAAATGTAGTTATACTCCCATAACTGTATTCAAAATTTGATTTAAGGCAATGTAAGCAATATGCATGCATCTCACACAAAAAACATAGGTGACCACCAAGCAGTACATCTGTCCCAGTTATCTGTTCTTATGGTGTTAGCTTTTGCCTGAAAAAACTGTCTGGAATCCAGACTGTGAGCAGAGACATATACAAGGCTGTGCACTCACCCTATCTTGCCTTGGCCTGGCACTTCAATGCAATCTAACATTTGTTCCCCAGTGAGAAACTAACCAAGGTGTATATCACACCTTCTGTTAACAGGAGAGTTGTAATTCAGATCACAGACCAACATACTCAGTCAAAGTGGGAGACCTCACCTTAAGCAGCTGACTTGACACCTATGTGGTAACAGATGTGTCAGTGCTGCCTCCCCTCTTGTTTGCCATATACATATGAAAAGGCCCAATAGAAGCAGAGGATGTGTGGCAAAACATCTTTGTGCCACTAATGACTGCTGACAAAGCCACGGGTGTTATAATGGGTCTATATCATAATTTCAAAGTCTGACAATATCGAATATGATATTGTCGACATGAGATTACCAAAAGCGCACTACATCACATGTTTAAATGGAAAATCTCCGTAGGGGGAGATTTCCATTTACTTCAATGTAGTGTGTTCTCGGAGTTGCTATATTTTAGTAGCGGAGGGTGTGGGGGTGCAGGGGGGCTTGCCCTCCTTGCCTACATGTGTCAGTTTTTTTGTTGTTTTATGAATATTTTTATTTAATTTCGATTGTTTGAGTTTGATGCATAAAGTACAGTCGAGATTATAATATAGACCCGTTATAACAACTGCACAAACATGCATCACCATACCCTGTGTCGCTATATTTAAAAAAAAAAAAAAAACACACCAAAGTACAGTATACCTCAGTTATGCATTAATATATCTTGAAACACATGTCAACTAAGAAATGTGTGTACTGTGGGGAGGAAGGTACCCTCTGTCCTACATCCGATTAGGGAAGGTATTGCATTGACAAAAATTTTAGCAATCCCCTATACTCATTCATCAGCAGCCCTATTGATGTATATAATCCTCCCTTTGGTAAGTATTGTCCTAGACACCTGCAGGAAGTTGACAGACATCAGACATCTCTAAGTATGAAAACATCAGAGAGTCTCCAACATGTGTCTTCTTTGGGCAGAATGAAGTAGCTGTCAGTATATACAGTATCAGATATATAGCTTTGAGCCAGAATATTGAAGCATTACATGGCTGCCTTTGGACCAAATAAGATGGATATGCTGCATGTCTTTAAGTCATGGGATCACAGGCACCTGTTCCAGGGACCTCAATGTACAGTATGACATACATAGGACATGCTGGGTAGACACATACATATCTCAAAGGTTGTCACTCATCCGCATTAAAACTCCAGTTGTATGTCATGTACTGCACATACATAAACCTGTTTGAGCACAGTCTGTCAGACCTGACGTGAACATGTTATCTGCTCTGGATCACTGCTGATTCTATGCTGGACATGGATAGTCCTTTCTGTATGAATCATGGGCATGCATTATACATGCCATTTCTTATCATTTTGTGTTATATCGGCTACAGTTCCTAAACACCCTCAGGACACTACCCCTGTCACAGCCTATTAACCTCTGAACCTATGGTGATTTGCATGAAATAAGCAAAACATTATACTGTATTACTGACATGAGCTCTGTCTGCAGTAATGACATACAGTCCAGAGCTCAGAATCTGATGGGTTGACTTTGGATCTGCACATATAAGATAGCACTAAACAGTCCTGAAAAAGAGGGTTACGTATATTAATGAGACACATCACTGGCTGACTTCACAAGCCTTAAAAAAGCATCAGCTAGAAAGTAGAGGAATTATTATGTTAGCAATTGTCTAACTGGCTAACTAGAATATAAATGTCAGTTACAATAATAAGGACAACAGCCCAAATGGACATATGAAATACATAATAAATGTAGGTAGTCACCCCATGCATAGACATATATTTTTAGTATCTCTGAAGCCAAAAGATAGACAACAGGGGTGTAGCACAGTCATCATTTGCACAGAGTGGCTTGTGGGTGTGTAGGAGGCCTCAGCTGACACAAAAGGTTAGTGAGTATGTGTGAGAGTTAGTAAGGGCAGCAGCCAACAGGGAACATGTAGATTTAGCGTGTGTGCCAGTGAGAGCCCTCAATGTGATATTGGTGTGTGAGTATCTGCATAAACACAGCCAAGCTCATTGCCAGCCCTATGTGTCTGTATGCTGGACAGCTGTGAGCCATGCATGGTACAGCTGACAGTTCATCATCTCTGCCCCTGACCATGAGAAATGACTCTGCAAGGAGATGCACTGGCACTTCCACATCCAAGGCCACCTGAGGGTGACTGATATCTCCTGGACATCCTCCTTTCACAGGAATGGCCAGTACCATGACCCCAAGGCCTGCTACATCTGGGTGTGGACAGCACACTCTCAGATGGAGCAGCGGATGTACTGCCACTACGGGAGTTTTATTGAGCATGGCCCTGTTGGCTCTCAGCAGATGTTGTTGCTGACCTATGCCCATATGGTTGACTTCCCTCCCAGCAGATGTTCCAGCACAATGTGCATTCCATGACAAATGCTCTGTGCTCCCTCATGGCCACATCCCACTGATACATGCCATTGAACTGATCCAGTGCATCAACAACATGATGGAGGCAGTCACAGATGTCAGACTGTGCCGCATCTAAAACACTGAGCATTCTCCTGGAGTGATGCTCTGAACATGCCTGCTCCTCCATTATGGCCCTAAATATACATTGAGTGACACGTGAAGACACACTTGCACCAGGTGGTGGAGGGACAGCAGGCCTCTGACAAGCACCCCTATCAATTTGCCTGTATGGCAACTCACCAACAGTTTGGCTATGGACAGTGGCAACAGGCACTGAAGCCATGATAGCCACACATCCCTGGTCTATGTCCTCGCCCTCCAACTGTCCATTGTGTGTAATAGTGGACTGGGTATGTGCAGGCATACTGGCTGTGTCCAGGGATCCTGAGTGCAGGAGATGGATGTCAACGTATGTGTCAGATTCAGCCTCTGCAACCCCTAACTGTGCCTTACTTTGGTCACCATCCTCATCAGACTCTGATGAGACACTGACATCAAGTGACATAGGGGACACAGAACTACTGCCATGTTCACCTGTGATTAAAAAAAAGGATGACATTAATACCTGCACTAGTTGCTGCACTTTACACTGCTGTCACTATTACAGACATTTAAACCTGTCAACCACTTACAGTAAGAAGTGTGGACAAAACCATAAATAGTGGTTGAATAAAGGTTAAAGAATATGGACAAATGTTACATAATGTGCGCCTACAAACATATACAACTGATAGAATAACTGGTTTTGCTTCGCCATGACATATCTGAAGGGTATGTGGTTTGAATGTGGGATCTGTGTCAGATAATGGCCACCATTGTGAAATGTGTCCTTTCTTCTGTTTAGTGTGATCTTGGAGTTGGCATGTTTAAGTAGGGGGGGTGTGGGGGACACAGCCCCCCACTTTGGTGCACTTACTCTTGCTCTGTTTAGATTCATTATCATGGTGGCCAAGTGGTCCCTTTCATAGTGAAAGGAATTTGGCAGTCCATGCTTTCGTTGTAATGCAGCTTCGGTGGATTCAGCTCTGGTAAGTAATTTTCGTTTAAACACATACAGTACAGAAAAAATGTAGTCCCCTTACCTATTGCTGCAGCCCTTGTATGTTGAATCCCTGGAAGTCCTAGGAAAAGTAAAGGAAGACATAATGGCAACAGCACCACACATTTAACTGTACAACAGGGGTTAATACTTTTACTCATTTATATGTACACTCAAATACATTTTATCAAGAATGTGACTAACATACTTTACGTTAGTGTAACACTGCAGCTATCTGAAATAACCCTAAAACAACACACATATACCTTGACACAACTACATACACTTATGACACAATACAGAAATATTTTAAGGATGATGTAACAAAGCATTCCAGGTAGCCATACATGTGATGCGTGAGTGATACACATATCCAGAACATGCTGGCAAAAGGATGACTGGAAGCTGTCATGTGTGTAGATGTGTGTCAGGAATCCCTGTGTGGCAGTTAAAGGACCTGAACACTGTAGCTATCTCACTTACACCCCACCAATAAAGCAACCTGCCACACAATAAAACTATATATACAGTATTACAGACTGACTGCAAACGTATTCTACTGATGGTCTAACACAGCCTAACTGGGTGCTTCTCTTAAGTAGCAGGAGTGGCACCCACATGAAGGCCATATTGGCTGTTGGACTGCTGGGAGGTTTTCTGAGTGGCAATATTCACCAGGAATTCTTCGGTGGTGCTGGAGTGTTCTTTTGCTGTGGGCCCACCACTGGTGACCTTACGATCACGTTCCATTTCAGCTGCATGCTTCTTTGCTGCATGTATCATGTCAGTAGCTCTGTGACGCACCAGCTCATATGTGTGATTCTGCCCACCCTGTTGAAATTTCTGGCAAGGTCTTCCCACAGTTCTGCATGCTCAGACATTCCCCCCCCCCCCTTGACAGAAGGGCCTCATGGTGTTGCCTGAGTGCATCTATGATAAGCTCATTTTTTGCCTCAGAGAATGGGGGTAGCCATCTCGAGAGCATATTGTTTACTGAAAGATAAAATAATGATAACACATATAAGGATCATACAAGTACAAACTGTTGTTCAGATTATTGCAGTAAAGGAAGGCTCTCAATACTCAAAAGTGGATTACACTGTACATATTCTACATTGTGCAGAAAATAGCAAGGGTGGTTAACAAAGTAAGTGAGTAACAAGCGCATTATATTATTTATCATGCCCTAACAGATACAGAACTATGTCCCCAGCCAGCATAGCATTGCAATCTAGTTTGGTCCATAACAGGACTTCATCTCTTCCCCTCAACTGCCATAATATAACAAACATCAGGGTCAAGAACAACATTAAGCAAACAATGGGGAAATGTTAAAGGTACTATTAAAGGATCCTGCTATGGAGTATGTGTATATAGGTAGCACACAGCATTAAACTTTATGCCTACCCTACAACCTCTGTATCTCTGACATGTCTAATAAAGAAGGCCATGTAATGAGTATATTTCTAACAAATGCATACAGAGTTATTTCACATGTATTGTTATCTATATTCCAGCAGTGGCATTATTTAGGTAACAAGATGAATACATACCTGATGGAGTGCAATACTCCTCTGTCAAAATATAGTAAATCTAAAAAATGTGTATCTCAGTTGCAACCATGTACTCTCACCAACATCAGTTTACCCAGCTACTCATTTTGCCTTTTCATAATGGAGTACATCAATAATTGATTGCATGTGTCCTACTCAGTGCTTCAGAGATGCTTAATTATAGCATACACAGCTGAATTGCATGGTAATCCACCAATCCTGTGGAGCTACTCCACAAGATATAAAAGCATTCATGCTGTCTCTATTTCCTTTATTTGTTTTTTTTTTTGTGGGTTGAGATCATACTTCAGTATAGACACAAAGCAGGCACAAACAGATGGTCATTACCTGCTGCTTTTTCAATACATCAGTCTGTAATACAGGTTGAAAACACTGCTGCTGGCAATAGCCATGCACAGAGAAAGTGGAAATTTTCCAGTGCACATAGACCCTGGATGAACCAAGCAATCTCTTTCAGCACTGACACACAACAGAGACAAGGGCAAACAACCATCCCAGTGGGAAGTAAGGTATGTGTTTAAATGTTATTTGTAGTCATTGGGATATTTCACAGAGATGCAGGGGGCGTGCTTGGTGTGTTACTGGCATTACCATCCATGATATTTAAAACATCACTACATGGTATGCTACAACATGGCAAATGTACACATTATTTCTGAGTATTTATTCAGAGGAATGCTACAATTGATTCATGTATTGCAGTCCCCTAAAGTAATGTGTGCCTTACACTGGAGTCATGTACACATTACAGCAAGACATGGGAAACATGATAAGGACTACAATAACTATGAGGTGTACAACTGTAACTGCCAAGGTATGTTGAACAGCATGTGTATTATCTGCCACATGTGTGCTGGCAAACCTGCTAGTTAACATGAATCCCATATGTGCCCCTCTCCCAAATTCTTAATCTGTGTACCCTGGAGGTTATCTCACAGGCTCACATAGTGGTGGATGCCTTGGATCCACATCCACGAAATAACAGTCAATGGTTGCCCATGCTAGACAACATGGCTTTACTTTTTGGAGACTGAATAACATATTCCCATGTTGTGTTTTTCAGCTTTTCCTGGTTAGGGGTCGCCACAGCGGAACTCTGGTCTGCTAATGATTGGCAGTAGATTTTTACATGCCGAGTTGCCAGCCCTGACGCACAACCTTCAACGAAGGTACGCCCATTTACGTATGTCTCCACACAGAAGACGCTTTAGCTGAGAATCAAACAGGACAACGTTTTACTGTGAGGCGACAACGCTACCACAGCACCACCACCGCAAAATAACATATTCCCATGTAATATCCTTAAACAATGTAAAGGCAATAATATAGAATTGTTGAACACATGCTCAGTACAACAGTACTGGTCGGATGACTGCTGACTGATCAAGGAACACAGCATGTTAGGACAGTGTTGTATATGTGAAAACAGGATTCATAACAGCCTGTGTAAAGAGTATGTGAATTATATTCCATACTGAAGTGTGCATCCAACATGTACTACTTTAAAATAAATGTACATTCCCTGTTGAAATTGCTTGTGTGCTGAATGACTGTTACTGGTATCTGCAGTGGTGTATGTGAGAACAAGAGCACCATGCATTCCTCTGAATCTGCATTGTATGTTGATTTAGATTTCACACATATGTAGGCATACTCCCTGTATACTAACAAACTGGACTGTATATATAATAAATTAATTTAATATTCTGCATGTTATCACTTCATTTCCTTATATTGAGCCTGTATGAACTTTGCATTCCATACAAATGCAGCCAGAGGCTATGTAACTTCTCCTGTGCTGCAAGGAGTTATGTGTCACTTACAAGTTCAGTGGGTCTGGGGATTGAATGCAGGTAATGCAGCCTTGTTGTTTTGTAATGTGTCCTTGTAATAGCTTGCAATGCAATGAATCCTAGACATATATATTTACATTCTTGTAGTGGGAACACCTGTGATTGTAGAAGTGTCATATCTAAGGTTGTGATACTGCAGAATCCTGTCCTTTTTAATGGTGTCCCACATCCCCTAATTAATATTAGCAGTTCAGCTAGTATTTCTTATATAATACTTATTGTTATGATGGATTAGGCAGATTTCATAATAATATCTGTATTATTTCAAATATTGTGCATTATTAACTTTGCACAAACATGTTGCCTGTGTTTGCATGATGGGTAGAAGCTCGCTCCATTTTCTAATGTTGCAGATCACAACATTCCACATTCTCAGTATCTGTTATAATTGTAATTGGCAGGAAAACACATTGTACGTTGGTGTTTGTCTGCATTAAAGATGGCTGGAGTTCAGGGCGAAGGACTGAGATTTCATTCTTAAAGGTGAGGTGTTCAGGAGTCCAAAGTGTTTGTTGGACTCCTAGTGAATTATTTTGGTCTCTGGCTGTTGCAAGAGCACTATCATGGATCAGATTACAAATCAGATGCATGGAATAGTTTGGTCTAGGATTTGTCCACTTTTACCAGTATCCCCAATGCTGGTGAACAATGTAGAAATCACTCCCTAGACCTCAGGATGAGGAATAGGGATACTCTGAAATGTTGGATGGATGAATGTAAGACTAATGGCACTCCACAGATGTGTGAGTATCACTTACAGGTACTGCTTGAATAATGAAGCAGCTGCATCTGTTTCTGATTGCTGACCTTAATGTGTTTATATGTCCCCCCACAGCTTATGTGGAGAGAATACTAAATGTGCAAGCCTATGGGGGAAGACTGAGAAGGATGAGAGATGCAAGTGGTATGTATGCTTAAAAAAATACAGGTATTTTACCATTAGGAATAAATTAAGCTTATTGTGCTAAACACTTGTATCACTGTGAGGATGCATTTTTCCGGTGTAATGCAAAATTGGGCAGTCCGGTATTACAGAGTAGATAGGGGCTGTCATTTGGAAAACTACACTTCCAAAGTATAGAGGACATGTTTCAGTTGACATACATATTGCAATGTAAATCATAAGATATACAACTGGGACACCAAGAGCATGCTGCAAATTGTTATCATTAGAACAGTGAATCTGTACTTATAACAGTATAAAAGGAAAGAGTGCTGGCATTCTGGCATATTCCAGATAGAAACTAGACTACTATTACACTGATCACTGCTTGTTTTTTGGATAACACACTCCACAAATGTAAGGGCAGGTCTTTTCAATAATGTCTTAGGTTGTCTACAGTAACACTGACTACTGTTACGCATTCATAATGATAGCAGTGGAGGTGCAGACCTCTCTATCTGTGCCCCAGATGGCCTGCTGTCAACTGTAAACATTGCAAATGCAACATGCATATGTTCAAAATATGCAAGCATGAATGATTGCTGGATGCAATCTGATCTGTAGTATATTGTGTCTGTGTTAGGAATAGGGTAGTATTCAATGTAATACAAGGATTAAGTAGCATTTGGTCCTGTTATATATGAAATGTAACATAATATAGTACATTACTTGAAGAAAGATTTGTGTATTATCTGTTTAGTTACTAATGTTCTCTTCTTTTTTTCTCTCACCCATAGCCGGCTTTAGGCACCAGCGAACGCTGCGGTCACTGGGGGCCCCCAGTTCCTGGGGTCCCCCAACCACAGCAGGTTGCCTTACCCTGATATTTTGCAACAGGTCTGTCAAACCAACAAAAGCTAGTACAACAGTCTTGTGTACTTAATAAACCAGTTGGGTAATAAATCATAATTTATATCTCCTTTAAAATTCAAAGAGATCTCTGGTTATAGTAACAGTGTTTTATCAAGCAACAGGCTTCACAATTCCATTAAATATTTTATCACTGATATAGTACCCCTGGCTTAGTTAAACACTGCGAGAGAACATTCAGCCCACTAAAATGAACAACATAGCCAACCTTAGGTACAATACCCATGGCTGCAAGGGGGCCCCTTAGTCATCCTTGACTGTATGTGGGGGCCCCACAAAAGCTGCTGCTGGTTGGGGAAAAATGAGGAGAAAAAATGTATTAATATCCTGATTATGCTCTCTAACCTGAACAGGGCTCTGGTATGACCCTGTAAGGATAAAGCTGATAATGAACATAAGCAAGGTAAGCACTAGAGAGATCAGTAGCCCAGAGTGACTGTTCTAAGTGCAAACCTTGGATTTTAAGAAAAGTTGATGCTTCTGATCTTCAGGGATGGTTTTCTTTTTTCAGGGAGTTTTATAAACAGTCAGAACACCAGCTACTGCAACTTTCAACAACTTTGCAGAATAATTCATTGCATTACCTACAACAGCAGAACAAAAGCTCAAAATACTGAACATGTTCCAAATATTACACCTATTCAATTAAAAAGTTAATAGTATAATGCCATTTTCATCAGCTTCCATTTTTTGGTCAAATAAGTATAAAACTCTGATGTCTGGATTTATTGACTGTAATCCTGGATGATTTACAAGCAAATCAAACTTTTTACAAAGGATAGAGCAAAACTATGAGAAAAATCAAGGAAGGTAAATAAAAGTGACTTACCCATGTACTGCTGTTTGGCAACTGCTAAACAGCAGTCACTGATCTGGTGTGACAATACTAGTGTTGCACAGTGTATTTCTGTTTGCTGAAGTAAGTACAAAACTAGTATTGTTATGGCTTATGCGTGTATGTGTGTATGTAAAAAATAACAGTGATTTTTATCTGTGCACACACCCAGTAATGCCAGGACACAGACCTTCTTCTGAGTATCAGTTAAAAATGTAGCTAACGAGTAATTATATTTCAAAAGTAATGAATAAAATGTATCACAGAACATTCAGACACTTAGATCTTCTAAGAGTCTGGGAGCCCCCACTCCCCAGTCTGTATAAATGGAAACATGGGGCTCCCTTAATCATCCTTGACTGTGTGGGGGCCCCACAAAAGCTATTGTTGGTTGGGGAAAATAAGGAAGAAAAATGTATTAAATTTTCTGATTATGCTCTTTAACCTGAACATGGGTTTGATATGACCCTGTTAGGATAAATCTGATAATGGTCTCTGCTCTCAGCTGCACCCATTCTAAAACCAGCTTTGATCACATGTGTGTACAGAAAACTGTTGTAATTTATTGTGTGTGTGTGTGTGTGTGGGGGGGTAGATTTTGTGGTTATTACTTCTTTAATTTCTATCACAGTCAAAACCTTACAGGTGTGCACATGAGGTTATTATACCTAGTGTTTGAGCTGAGGACAGTGTGTTCATTATTTTCTTTTGCTTTTTTGACAGACCTCAGAGGTGTACAAAGAAGGTTACTATAGTGTGTGCAGGGGCACTGTACTGTCTAGGAGCAACAAAGTTGTTATTTTTTTCAATTTCCTCACAATCACACTTCAGGCATGTATGCAGGTAGCTAGCTACCTTTGACAGTTTAGGGTGAGGAATGAGGAGGCATGCTAAGTATATGTATGTCAGCATTCACTTGAAATACATGACTGTAGAAATTTGAACTTCTGCTTTCATCCCAGTCTAACACCAGAAGAATGCATAGGCAGTCTTTTTTGGGGGGTTAGGGAGGAAGGTAGTTCCAAGATAGGACCTATATATCCAGATAACAATTGGCTTGTTAGTTTATTGTGAGTCACTATTTTGTCATCTTTAAACATTAAGCCTCTGGTACAACTGGGATTAAAAAGTTGGGAAAATGCTCTAAATGTATTTCAGAACATGCATAACCCAGTGCTTCTGGTGACTCTGACTTTGAGTTATTTCCTAAATGGTTATTACTGTGCTTACTTGGTCAGGAAAGGTGTGTTGAAAGGATGCAATGCAAATTAAAGCTGAACAGAAACACAATTTCTTTCCAAGCCCTCATTGAATGAAAAGGTTGTGTAAAAAGAAAAAAAACTTTAAAATACACTTCAGAGCATATAGGAAGATATGGCTTCTTGAGAAAGCTGAAGAGTAAAACACAATTTGAGAAAAGGAAGAAAAAATTAATGTGGATAGCATGGGGAGCCCAAGATGGGGGGAGGGGTGATCAGAGGAAGAGTAGATGGTATAGTGTGTGTATGGGGGGGCTGAAATAGTAGGCCTAGGACACCATTTCACCTAAGTCCAGACCTGTACATAGAGTTCCTGCAATGTATCACTGGTGCAACTGAATTCCAGTATCTGTAACTGTCCCTTTCAGAGATGGGCCAACATAGTGTGGTACACAGGCCCGTTGTAATTAAGAGCAGTGTAGCTACAGGTCAGTCAGTTTACAGCATGAACTAAAAGGTTGCTTAGGAGGGGTATCAGCAATAGGGTGATACATAGACTGGACATGCCTAGGGGGCACCCCAGCTTGACATCTGCTGGAGCCCCCAAAATGCTAACACCGGCCCTGCTCTCACCCCACCCCTTCTCTTATTTTTTTTGTTTTGATTTTATTTTATTATATCGTTGTTATATTAAATTTGTTATTATATTTACCATCATACTTTTTTTTAATGTGACTTTGTACATTATTCTGTTACATGTATTTAATCATTTGATTTTTTATTTTCATTTCATATTACTACAGCATGGCACAGTAGGACAGCAGTGGTCTCTGGTGACTTCAAATCAAAGGGGGGGTTGCAGGATACAGCTGAATGGGTGGGGCCAATGGGAAGGGGTGTGGCCATCTAGAAAGGGCATGGCTATGCTCAAAACCACAAAAACTGGGACTTTTAATTAAATAATGATTCACCACTAATTTGCCAGAAAACCACAATTTTGTGAAAAACGGACCAGAAATGTGATGCAAAAATATAAAATAGCCACACAATGCAGCTGGAAACCTGTCAAAGAAGGGACACTTTTTAAGATATTAGTACTGTTAAGTTAAGCAGTTGACAATATAAGAGAATTTACATGCATTTCTGAAATAAAAGTAATCTATAACTCTGATCATTACAATTATTTATTAATTGTAAACCCCCACATTTTCTTCCAAAATTGCCATTTTGTGGAGGGATTATTAGGGGGAGAGCAACATTGTGAGCCAAAATCAGGGACAGTTGAGAGGTTTGGATATACCTAAATCTATAAAGCGATTTATTTGTGCATACCTCTCAACTTCTTAATTCAGGAAATCTGAACAAGGCCAAATATATTGGGGGAACATACAAACATTACTAAAAATTGCTCTTGTGTAAACTTAGACAGTTGATAGAATAACAGGTTGCTTTAGCATGCATTTTTCTGAAGGGTATGAAGTCTGAAACTCAATGCCTGTCATTATTTAGTGACTTCATTCCTAAATGACTTGCCAGAAAACCACAAATTTTATGAGGAACAAACCAAAAATAAGAAGCAAAAATCTATTCATTCTGTGAAAATCTGGACAGTTGAGAGGTATAGTTCAGCTGGGGCTGTCTTTGAGTTTGCCACCCTTCCCCCTTCACAAAATCATGGTTGAATGGGACCTCCCTACCTGCAGCCATTCCAATGTCCCATTACCTGTCTCTTTCACCCCATTTACCATAAACACTGTAATGTGCATACTGCTTTACTTCATGATGGTTTGGATATGTTTTATTTTACATTTTACAGCACAAATACTAATAGACATCTGTAAATAAAGCAATGCAGTCTCACAATGAAAATAAACTTAGCATTAAAAGTTCTCTGCCCTTGAAATTCACATTCATTGAAATAGCATTGAAACCCACATTCAAAGAAAATACATCTGGCCAGTGGCAGATAAAGATTAACTTTGGGCTGTTTTCAAATCATAGGCCCTTTGCACATGAAGCATACATGTGTTCTTTGATACACCTTCTTGATTGTATTAAATTATATTCCTTGTATAATACAGTACACTTTTTGGAGGGTGTTTTAAATTTATTGTTTGAACATTTTTCCATTAAACAATGAAACAAAATGCATGCACCAATAATGACACAACTGCCCAATTCAGAACATTTCCATCATAAAAGTCTACTCAAACTTCTACAATCCACCAATATCAGTAAATATGCACAATCTATGCAGAAGTAAATGTCATCTAAATAATTCCACAGTAAAGAGATCTGTAACTAATGAAGAGATTGCTGCTAGCAAACAACTTTATATTTCATGTTTCGTTTACAAATAAAGTGCTTTTTGCCCTTGAGGAATAAATTGCCTATGTTACATTAAAAAATTGATAAGCTAGTAATATTGCAATAGGGAATGGATGGCAAACTGATAACAGGGTCATAGTTACTAGGTATCTCTGCCAAAGAAAACATTATCAGGACTGCAGCATCCACCTCCTTTAAAAGTACAACACAGTACAGTATCAGAAATGCATCTACATATGGTGGGAGTAAAGCCCACAGCCTTCTGCATCAAAAGCAAGTATTCAACCTGTTATGCTATTAACAATGCAGGCAGACTCAGCATAAGCAGCACTAAACTTCTCTTCCCCTGAAGCTCTCAGCTCCTTGTAAAATCCACTCGACACTCAACTGCATTTTTCAACTTTGCAGCACAAGAAATTGGGAAAAAGCAAAAATGTATTGGGGGGGAGCCCAAAAACCACGGACACATTTTAAACATTGCTTCTATAACCTGGAAAGTTACTAGAATAAAATGTTGTGTTACCACCATGCATTTCACTGCCAAGTCTTGGCCCCAGGAGCCTCTGCACTACAGTCAGAGAAACATACCACTATGCCAAATCAGCTGTTTCTTGAAAGATAGGAAGACTGAAACATAAATGGCTATTATTTAGTGAAATCAGTTCTCACCATAGCTCTCAACCTCTTAGCACAAAACACCTGGACAAAGCCAATAATGGGGGAATACAGCCCCCAAACATATTCAGTGAATTCAGTTTTCACCATAGCTCTCAACCTCTTAGCACAAAAAACCTAGACAAAGCCAATAATGGGGGAATACAGCCCCAGAAATATGGACAAATTTCAAATAATGATCTTATAAACTTAGAATTTTGCTAGAATAAAAGGTTTTACTTTACCGTGTAGTTTATGAAGACTATGAAGTCTGAAATTCAAATGCCTGTCATTATTTATTGAATTCAAAATCCAGGAAATCACAGATGTTATGAGGAACAGAAGAGAACAAAATATGAGGCAAAATCTTAATAGCTCTCAAAAGTGGTGGTGAGTAGGGAATTCAGGCTCTTCCTACCTGCACCCAAGGTACAGGGTTTGAGCCTGAGTTACTCTCTCTGTCCACTGTGACTGTATTTGTGGTGTTAGGTGGTGTTTTTTTTCTGAGAGCCACAATTTGGATTGTTGCAGCCTAGCTTTGCCCACTGGTAGTCTAGGCATTTTTTTTATTATTTAGGAAGATTGCTTTAGGTGCCTCAGCATATGTTAGCCAATGTGTGTGTTGTATGCTACGTGAGCTGGGTGTTGGGTGCATGGTTTACCAACCTAATGTTTGCTTGCAAGCAAGAGTTTAGCCTGCATTGTCATTGTGTAAGCACACATCTCATATACTGTGTCTATTTCTTTAAGGAATAAATGGTTGTCAGAAAACATGAAACAATTGCTACATTGTGTCAAGATTCCCATTTCCACTAAGCTGGTTACAAAAAAGTTAGGAAATTGCATATCCATGCTATCTAGTCCTTTGGTGAGCTACAAGGATTAGTTATCTAGTGCTATCCTTAGTCATATAATATTTCTTTCCTAGTTATTTATTTTTATGGGCATGTAGACTATTGTTTCTCCTTCCAGAGTCTGTTTTAATAAAGTTCATCACTTCACACTGGATATGTGTATTAATCACTTTTCTTTTTCATTTTTACTTTAATTATGTTGCCTTTTTTTCTCAATTATCTCCATTTATTTTCTTTTTTTTATGTAGGATCAGACCTAGAGTAGTTTACAGTAAGGTAGTACATAAAACACTCTACAACATCAGCAGAAATAACCTCTGGGTCCCCAAGAGTCTCTGAGTCTGCCTCTCTGTAGGGTTATAGAGGTCAGCCTAACTGCCAGCTTCCATTACTTCTTATCTAATAGCTTGTGTAGTCTTCACATTAGAAAGTATCATGGATATCCCTCCTGGGTCATCTGACAATGAGGTTCTGTAGCTCCTGAGGACTGATGTGGACAGGCATCGCAATGCCCATACTGGCAACTTGAAGCCAATTCTCAGATGACATTGTTAAGTCCCATAGTCATCTAGCCCTGACCATGGGACCAGGAATCTTAGATTCAGTCTCTGATGTCATTCATGGAGCCAACTAATTTCTAGTCATGTTCCTCCAGTTGTCTTCCTTGTGTTCCTCTCCTCCTCCTCCTTTTTTTAATCCAGTACTCCTCCTCAGCAGTTTTCTACCCTGTGTCATTTTGTGTATGTCCTTTGTGGCCCATCGACTTTTGTGTCAGCACCTTCCATGTTAGTTTATGTATGTAACATGGGTTTGGATGTCTGCCAGTGCTGCCATCACTATACTCTCCCATATACCATTCTTCTAAAAAATAAAAAAGACACCTGCGACAAAAAAGTAATATACCATTCTTATACAACCTTATGTGATGCCCGTGACCTGTCCCAGCAATCACGGAGCCTCAATCCTCACCGCTAACACCAGTGAGGGTTGTCTCATAAAGGAGGAAAGGATAACAAATACACACAGTAAAGTGCAATTTCCCTTAAGAGCACACAGAGATCACAGTCAGGCTGGGGCTGGTCACTTCCTTGCTCTCCAGATCCCCAATAAGACTCCCCACTGGTACAGCTATAGGGTCCAGATTTCAACTTAGTGGGCAAGCTAAAACCTACAGCACCCTCTCTGTCTAACCAGTGCTTTGGGTCCCTGCCCAAGTAGCTCACACACACACACACACACACACACACACACACACACACACACACACACACACACACACACACACACACACACACACACACACACACACACACACACTTTGAGAATAGTTTATACAACCACATAGACACTCCTGGGGAAGGCTGGCACAGGTTCTCCAGCTGTGCCCCTTTTTCCCAGACTATATGGTAGTACCAGCTTCCACCACCCACTAATATTTATCAGTTACTCAAAGGCCCTTAAGAGGGTGTCCAAATATTTCTGTGCACTATTATTATCCAATTGGTAAGTGTGACTAAACAGTCAAAGCTTATTAGAGTGAATTGGTACAGGATCACTATATACATGCAATGTAATCTAGAGCCTAAATATATTTAAACAAAACAGCCACTGTTAAAAGGGTTTACAAATATTTAATAATAAATAATAAAAACACAAGACAATACTTTCTACTACACAGTGCTAGTCAAGAGTTCAGAGATCACAGATAAATACGTAAAATAATTCAGTAGTACAGTTCTGACATCACAGAAAAACACTTAGTCTAATCTTTCTAGTTTCTAGCTATTTATAAGAGAAAACACAAGTCTAAGATAAACTTACATATAGAGCAAAGGCAGTGCTGAGTTGGATGGTCAAGACAAAAATGCTTAATGCTCTCTGATTCTGTTTTGAAAATCACATTCCTGGTTCACATTACATCATTCTTCACCCTTCCCTGGGTTTCCAGGCTAACAGAAACTACATTTACATTCTTCACCTCTGGGCAGAAACCTGAGTAATAAAGGACATTTATGCATGCAAATTCTGGCCATTAACTCTGGCCTTAAAACAATAGCAAGAATTCCTTTATCTAGACTGGCTGGAGTCGTGTTTACATCAAAGGGTCAAAAAATGCTTTACTTGGTCAGTAGAGTGCATTGTTGTTACATTATTTTTCCAGTTCCACATGTAGCACTATTTTTACCATTTAAGACAACAAGGCTGTGATTTACATTAATATCTACAGATGACAGAATTATCTCCAAAATTCTATCTGGCAAGGCTGCCAGCCTTCACCCAATCTTCACACTTTATACCACTCTTCATTTTTCTTTGTCTTTCTGCATGTTTCTATCCTTGCTTTTCCACCTTTCTGACTGCCTGGTCTCACTATTTATGAAACAAAAGTACTTATCACTTTGCTGTGTAGCCCTTGTATGTGATCCTAACTGTGTCCATGTAGGTATGCTGCACTTTTATGCATATGTGGAGGTGCATAATGTCAAGCACACTACTTGTGCACCAATGCCCTCAAAGCATGTGATTATTCATAACATGATCCACTCTCTTGTGCATTGCCTGTTGTTTACTCAAATTAACAGTTTTATTATGCAGCACAGTCACAGGCATGTCTATTTTATGTCATTATTCTTGCATATTATTCTTACATATCTAATCTCTGTCAGGCCATACCATTCTTCCTGGAACATGCTAGTTATTTCAGCACAGTTGTATGAGGATTTTTCTGGGAATACTCCCATCCTATATATATATGTAACCACAACTATGCAGGTAAAAGCTACAATCTCTAAAGCCAAAAACACAGCATCTGTGGGACTAGACAACATCCCAGGCTGCATTTTACATGAACTTCAAAACGAACTGGCTCCCCACCTAAGCACCATGTTCAATCATAGCCTCACATCAGGCTTTGTGCCCACTGAATGGCCCACAGCATCCCACTCCACAAAGGGGGAGCCACTACTGATCCCAGGAACTATCACCCTATTAGTCTAACGAGCCTGGTCTGTAAGGCCATGGAACGTATCATCATGGAACTCATAAACAAAGACATTGGTAAACTCCAAACTCTGGACCCCACCCAGTTCAAGTTTGTGAAAGGCAGATCATGCCTCCTGAACCTGACTGACTTCTTTGAGGCAGTCACCAAAGCCATAGACAAGGGTGAGGTGGTTCACACAGCTTAACTTGACCTCTCCAAGGCTTTCGGCACCATCCCCCATTCTGGAATTATAGCTAAACTCACTAAACTAGGTATAAATCCCTATGTCACAAGATGGATTGCCAACTGGCTCACTGACAGAACCCACACTGTAAAAGTTGCAGACTCCAAATCTGACTTCAAACCAGTGACAAGTGGCATACCACAGGGTTCAGTCCTGGGACCTCTCCTGTTTGGTATCTACTTCTCTGAAGTACAGGCTAACACAGAAGTCCTTTGGCTAATGAAGTTCACAGATGACTGCAAACTAGGAGCCATAATCGAGTCCCCAAATGATGTGAACATCCTACAGAAGGGCCTCACTAAGACAGATGCCTGGTGTCAGAGCCATGACCTCAAGCTCAATGCCAAAAAGTGCATTGTCATCCCCTCTTGTAAAAACTCAGTACTCATGAACTACCCCATAGGCAGCAGTCTACTTAATGCTGAATGTGTGATAAGAGATCTTGTACCCAGGTGGACACTAGTCTCTCCTTTGATAATCATATCGGACAGTAGTCAGGAAATCCTTCTACATGGCACACCTAATCACAAAAGGGTTATTATCCAGGAAAAAAGAGGTCATTGTTCCCCTCTACTCATCACTCATTAGACCCATTATAGAGTACAATGCCCCTTTTGGTATGTACCTCACAAGACATCTACAACAACGGGAAAGGCCACAGAAACACCTCACAAAGAGGATTACCAGCGTCAAACAGATGCCCTATGCAGACCATCTCAAAACACTCCAGCTTTACTCTGTCACATATCGCCTACTCCGAGGTGATCTCTGCCTAACATATAAAGCTATGTCAAACCCAGAGCTGTTTGACGTGCTACACCTAAAGAAATCCCAATCCCTCTGAGCTACACACTCTAGAGACCTAAACCGTGTCACCACAATAAACAGGACATGCTGGAGGGATAGATTCCTGTCCCAGAGACGTCCCATAATTTGAAACAAGCTACCCATCTATGTCAAGCAAGGTTCCTCATTAGCACTCTTCAAGAAAAATCTTGATGAGTGGATGGGAATAGGAAATACACCCCGGGGTTCACTTCTGTGGCTCTGCTCGATAAGGGCACAGGAAAATAACTTTTTTGGGTGGCGTAAGCCAGGGAACCTTGTTAGCTAGGCTTATTTAAGCATTTAAGTGCTTGGGCCGATAGCCTAGTACCTACCTATGAACCTACCTATGAACCTACACACAAATATATATCTATATATATATATATATATATATATATATATATATATATATATATATATATATATATATATATATATATATATATATATATTTATATATATCCAACAGTACAAATGACTGAAAAGACGTCATTCTTGAGGTTGTATAATTAAACATTTAGAAGGGATTGAAACTAGCACAGAGCAGTGGGAAGAAATATTCTGAATAGTTATAGCACAGCAAAGTTTGGATAAACTGTTACAGAAAGAAATGAACTAGGTAGCTGGAATGCCTGACGTGATTCTTTCCTTGGGATCTGTTTATTATTTGGGTATATGCAGTTTTGACACAATCTCACAGTTAACCTTTTGGCAGTTCAATATTTTCTAGTACAAATATTAAACAACAGAACAGAAGCTATGATTTCATTTACCAAAGGACTCAAATAACATTCTATTAACTAATCATTTGTCAATTAAATTCACTTCTTAAAAAACAAAACTGTTATACTAATTGTAATAAGAACTGCATATTTTCTGATTTTTTTATCATTGAGTAAAGCTGTTGAAATATTAGTACCACTGTGGAAGGGCCTCCTGTTAACTGCACACAAACATTTTTTTTTGTTGTTGACAATATGTTACAGTATAGTTATGCAGTGTGCTGAATTTTACAAAATTGGTGCATTTTTTCGAGTGCATCTCCTTGAGTGCTCCTTTTATCACTTATAAGGAGTAGATAGCACTCTTAAAAAGTAAAACACAAGTAAAAATCAAAAGATATATTTTATACAGTTTTGTTTATTACTTCCTTAAGGTGTTTAATATTACATTACTAGTAATGAAAACTGGTTTACAAAATAAAGTCATCAAGCAAAAAGCAGTCAAAAAAGCATGGCTATAAAACACAAAAATAAAAAGGAAACAAGCGAAAACCAGTAATGATAATGATAACCATTGCAAAGCAAACTGTATCACAAAATTTATGTTTCTGTGCTTTTTCAGCATTTTGCAAGTGGTTTGAGATTTTAATGTCCAGTTAATTATTTCACTTACGCCACTGTACTCCTAGACTACTGTCCCACATTCATGGAGTATTAGAAATGAAGTGAATCAAGGGTGTGGCCAACATGGTGGCACGATAACAGCACAGGTTCTTAGCTCTGCTATCTAAATTCTATTTCTGACAGGGATGTTTAAGTATTTGAGGTCATGGACATATCAAGTTTTAAAGTCTACATCTGAATTTTGAACTTTTAACATATCTAATTCCTGTCATTTACAAGCAGAAAGGGCTCTGTCAGGTCTTAAACATGAGCTGCTCTAAGAAAAATTATCAGGACTCAACTTTAAAGAAGGAATTACAATCCTTACTTAACAGCATACAACCTGCGGTGGTGGTGCTGTGGTAGCATTGTCGCCTCACAGTAAGATGCTGTCCAGTTCAATTCTCAGCTAGAGCGTCTTCTGCATGAAGACATGCATGAATGGGCATACCTTCGTTGAAGGTTGTGAATCAGGCCTGGTAACTCGGCACGTAAAAATCAACTACCAATCATTAGCGGACCGGAGTTCCACTATGGCGACCCCTAACTGGGAAAAGTCGAAAGATGCAACAAGTTAACAGCATACAAGATTTATGGATAAAATGGACAATGAGTTTGATACTTTTAAAGAAGAATAAAAAAAACAAATGGAACAGCTACAGGAGATAGCTTTACTCCAGAAGACCCAGATTGCCAGCATGGAAGGAACATTAAATGATATAGAAGGGGAGAGTGTCAGAAGAAGAGCACCAGGTGGAAATTTTACTTAAACAAAATAGTTTACTGCTCAACAAATTAGGTGATCTTGAAAACAAATCCAGAAGGAATAATCTGTACATTTATGGTCTACCTTAAAAGAATGAAGGTGATGACATGGTTAACTTTCTCACTTTCTGGATTCCCAACATTTTAAAATTACGAGAGTCTCTTTCTTTTTACACTGAAAGAGCTCATAGATCACTGCTGGTTCCTTTGTCTTCCAACATGGTAAATATTAAACTGAGATCTATTTTAGTAAGACTTTTTTCTTGTCAGTATAAAGAATTAGTCCTAAAAACTCACTAGTCAAATTCAGTGGTAAAGTTTAATGACAGTATAATAAGATTTGACAATGACTATTCCTCAGCAGTAGTCTTGAGAAGAAAATAATTTATCTCTTAATAAAAGAGTTAAAAAAGAAGCAATTTGAAGTACATTTGTTGTTCTGAGCTAGACTTAATCCCCCAGATTCAAGAAACTCCATGCAAAAATAAGACTATTCTTGTGGTTCGTATCCATTTAGAACAGTAGTGTGCCTTGCATATTCATGAAGGCACGCTTCTGTTTAATCTACACAGACATGAACCATGAATGGGTGCAGGGTCATGTTCAAGTAGAACACGGACACTAAACATACCCCCTGCTCTCAGAAAGTGCTGTACGGCACTTTCTAACCTAAAATGGCATAATATTAGAGCTTTGCTCTAATATTATGCCAATATTTCAGTGTCCGCAGACAGTGAAATGAAAAAAATATTATTTCAGTGTCCATAGACACTGAAATAAAGCTCAACAACAAGAAAGCAATGCAAGGGGTGTGTGACAGGTTCTGTAACACACCCCTTGCTTTGCTAAAGTGCCATATGACACTTTTGCAACCAGCTAAAGCAGGAAATGTGTGCAAATGCACACATAACGAGGGATAAATCCCCTAAAAGTGAAAAAGCACAAATATAACCCCACAGACATAGAAAGTTGATAGAGAACAGGTCATGCATCAGCATGAATCACATAAGGGTAGAAGTCTGAAAGCAGATGTATGCCAATATTCCCTTACAGCTGTGCATGTTAACAAAGGCATAAATGATGGGGGAATAAATACTACATTAGGGACACGCCTGAAAAATTGCCCTCACACAATTAGAAAGTTGATAGATGTTAAATAAAATCAAGAATTCAATACACAGGAGGTTCAGATTCAAAAGTTTACTAGTGTACACCAGGAGGCAAAAAACGTACAAGTACAGAATTTTGTCTAACATGAAACAGGAAGCACACAATTTTATATAGGTTTAACATCCAAGATGTGCCCACCTTACTGACATGGTATGTCACAGGGCATCTACATAACTTTAGCTTACAGTCTTCTATTCATAAAACTGCTGATGCTGTATATTTTTAAAAAAGTTTTTCTCTGGTAACAATACGGCCTTGCTATCCAGCTGGTCAGACATAATGTCTTTCTGTAAAGTTACTTCTTCTAGGTTTCATATCAGTTCGAATACAATAGCAGATTCAGTCTGTTACACTTTCCTACCAGCTGCGTGCTATCTCAGTAACACATATACAAGGCCAAATCATCCCAGCAGGAAAGAGCAGAAGATTTCATTATTTCACACATTTAATTTCCTGACCCAGCAGATAATCACTTGTGAAAAGTATAAACATTAAAACTTGCTAAGCTAGCATCTGCCAGGGTTGAAGGTTAGCTTGCTTCAAGCCACACTGCAGTTTCAAAACTACTTACATTTACACATAAATTAATCCTCTATGCTATATGATTAATAGAATAAAATGCATTATATACTACTTTGCTTTTAAACTAGCATTTCTCATATATTCAAATACACATTTTTCTAACAATAGATAACAGGATATGTATTAGCAGGAGTCCCTGAAGGATAGAAGCCTGAAAGCCAAATGAATGCCAGTATTTAATGATTGCAGTCCCAAGTAGATGTCAGAATACCACAATATATACCCATATAACCTAAAAATATAATAATAACATATACATTTTTTAATAGCCTAAAAATTGTTTAAGTGTAGCTAAGTGTATGTGCATGTTATGGCCATCTGCTTAGCATAGCTTAAACATCCCATAGGAGCTAAATGCAAATAGACAGGTGAAATTGCCAACCCAACATAGTGTAGTGGTTAGAATCACAGCTTTACATGCAGGTGTTCATAGTTTAAGTTCCAAGACAAGCAACTTATTTTTCTATGTGAAAGTAGTGTTAAAATTATTTTAGTAAACGTAAATTATGTAGCAACTTTTTTTGTCAACCAGGGTAGTGTAGCAGTTCCAAAAGTGAGATGTCAATGTAGAAAAGATGTGAATCCCCCATATAAACACAAGTGCCCCATACAGTATAGTCACACAAGAATATAATTTAATGAAAGCAGATAGGGGGATGTCATGGAAGGTAAATGTAAAATTATAATGTGTATATAAATATTATTTTATAATATAAAATTATAAGTATAATACACTTAAACATGCCATAATCAATCTGTATCCATCAGACTTTATTCTGCCCAGCAACAAAACACTCAGTCCTGCCAAGTCACAAACCCAGACTCTGTCCTTTACAATCACAAAAAAGTACCACAGCACCATCTGACCAGTGAAAATGTGTAATGCTTTAACAAACATATCATGCATTCTGGTCATTTAACATTAATGAAAAAAAAGCAGCCCCAAGTGTCCAACCCATGACCCTGAGCACTACAGTCAGAAGAATGTACCACCACACCACAGAAGTTAATGTTGCTTTTTTCAAACATATCATGCAACAGAAGCATACATCAGGGACAAAGCTTTGTGGAATCATTCATGTGTTGTATATAGGCACACACACACACACACACACACACACACACACACACACACACACACACACACACACATTATATATATATATATATATATGATGAATTAGTGCAAGAAATGTGTAAAAAAGGTTATAAAGGGGGGTGGGTCACATATAGGGTCATATTTCAAATATTGCTGTTACAAATGAAGACATTTTCTACAGCAACAGGGTGCATTTCAGCAAACAATTACAGAAGGATATGAGGATGGAAACTGAAATGTTATGTCATTATTTACTGACATAAATCCTTAGATTCTCATTGTGATTTACCAGACAAATACAAATAAATTGTGGAACTGAACAAAAGTATGGGCCAAATATCAGGACATTCTGTGAAAATCCTGGCAGTGGAGAGGTATGCTCTGAACCCCTTAGTGCAATGAATTCGGACCAAGCCTGACAAAGTGGGGGGACAAAGGCCTGAAAATAGGGACATATCCAAAATACATCAGTAGATAAGCTGAGAAAGTTGCTGTAGTAACACTGTATGTCCTAACATATATCGACTGAAATATCACAATTCCAGGACTCAATTGCTTCTCATTAGTCAGTGACGTCAGTTCCCACATCATCCCACTGATGTGTCAGGAATACACACCAGTTATGTGGACCAGACCAAAGATATAGGCCAGACACAGGCAAGGAAAATGGGCAAGGCCCACATGAAGGGCGTCTCATATGTTGGAACTAGCAGCAGTGTCTAGGCCCACACCACAATACTATGTGGGCAACTACATAGTTTTATGGCCTCAGCAATACCCGACAGAACATCAACCCCCTCAAGGTATCCTGAACACCTGTGGTGGACAGCAGCAATACACAACTACCATCATAGGTGGAAATAATCACAGGACAGGCCAAGAAGGAACAGGTGCCTCATTGGAAGCCATGTCACCTTGTTCTGCACAAGCAAATAAGGTCACAGGTGATGTACCCTAAGGCTGTCTATGAGAGCAAACTGGAGACATCCTCCAAGGCCAATCGCTAGGCCTTCCAAATGTGTGTCTGCAATTCCAGAGGCAACACACATATCTGCTCTGTAGTGGTGGTATATAACAAGACATACACATATGCCATGGATATAGGCAACTGGCTGCAGACAGGTGAAGTGTAAACATCACCCCCCTGTCCCCATAAGTACGCATTTGCATGAACAGCACCTGCCCCCCTCCCCTCATGATCAGGAATCAGGTCTGTAACGCCCTCTCAAAGGCAACACATAAAGGTCTCCATAGGCCTGATACCATTCCTGGTTGCATCCAGCATGAACACAGGCATGGGCTCTCAGACCGATTCTGAAGTGTAGTCAACCACAGCCTGAGCACTGGTGTCATCCTATCTCCACAGAGGACAGACAGAAAGTTAATAGAAAACAGGTTATGCATTAGTATTAATGTTCAGAAGGATACAAGTCTGAAACTGAAATGTATGCCATTATGTCATGACAGCAGTCCTCAATTGCATGGCCGAAAACCTCAATACTCTCCATTTAATATAGTAATATAATATTAATATACAATAGGTGATAAATAAAAATATCAACTGTGAATCCAAAAACCATAACAGTGCCAAAACCATGAGTAATTGTAATTATATAGTTCTCCCCATGAATGATATTTTATGGATGGGTTTGCACAAGGGATTCCATTTGGCACCTTACAATATAGTTTAGGATTTTTTCTTTTTATAGTTTGATACATGTAAGAAGGTTTCCTTCTAATATTTAATACAACTTTAAGTAAAAAGGAAGCAACTAATTAATTATTCATGGAGGGACTATATAATGACAACTTTAATGGTTGATTACTGATTCTGATGAAATTCCTGTGGAAGGGAAGAAAGCACTCAATTCATGTTTGTTTTTTTTTATTGTGTTTTACAATAAAGTACTGTTTGAGATCATGGTGCTGGCAGTGTTTGTTTTTCATATTATTCATGATAAATAAAAAATATACAGCTCAAATCCCCAAACCAAGATAGTGTAGTGGTCAGAATCCCAGCTTTGCATGCAGGTGTACACAGTTCAAGTAATACAGCACCCGCACTACACCTCAAGCATCACATAGCCCTTCTAAACCCACACCACCAACACCCACACATAGCAACACTAAATCCACATATGCGTAGGCCCTTAACTGTAACCTGCCCAAGCAACAAGGACCTCTGAAGCTGAAACGCAAACAAACACCAATCACAACCAAAGTGTCACATAGCTCACAGCACAAGTGTGCCACCCAGCAGCAGCCCCTAAGGGAAAACAATGTACCTAACACTTTAGTCATAGATGACTCTATAGTTAGGCACACTGATGTCCCACTCACCAAGCTGAACAAGGAGAAAATTACAGTCAGCTGCCTGTCGGGTGCCAGGATCTGCCACATAACACATGCACTCAAGTCACTCCACAACAAGTACAAATATGACTCTGTCATTGTTCATGTTGGAGTGAATGACTTATGATGTACCTCCCTTGACTACATGAAAAGAGGCATGAAACAGCTCTTGGATCATGTGGCCCAGACAGATATGACCCTAGCACTGAGTAGCATCCTGCCTTCACCCAGAATGATACCACAATATAAGGATAAAATGATTGACTTCAATAATTGGCTAAGCTTCTGGTGTCATTCAAAGGGAATCCAGTATCTGTCTGCCTGGGATGACATGATCAACAGACCACGATGCTTTGCCAGAGATGGTCTGCACCTGTCGCCCCTGGGATTCAGGTTGCTGCCTAAGGCTCTTGCCAGCCTTATAGTGCCTTATTTAGGCAAAGTTCAAAGGACAAAACCACCACCGTAACAGGTATAAGCATGCAAAATCTGAAGGTAATGCTACTCAATGCTAGAAGACTAAACCTCAAAATGCACTCTCTCAAGGCACTCCTAAAAATGGAGAACATCGATATATGTGCAGTAACTGAGACCTGGTTCAAGGCTCCAGAGAGCACCCCTGCAATACCATGCTACAACTCTTAGCACACTTTTCGGCCACAAAACCAGGATCGAAACACTAAAGATGGAGGAGTGTCCATATTCAACAAGGATATTCACACCACCAGGCTAGTTGCCCAACACAATGCATCTGAAATTCTCCAGGTGCAACTAACACTAGGTCAGACTTCAATTCAAATTGCAGCTTGCTGCAGATCCCCCACAATGCCCCAAGATTCTCACTACACCTTTCTAAACATACTGGAAAATATTAAGATATAACCAAACACCCTAATACTGGGTGACTTCAACTACCCTGCCATTAACTGGGAAAACTACTTTTGTACCAACAACTTTGCCCAACGGTTCTTGGAATTCATAAATTCCAACTCCCTGGATCAACTAATATATTGTCCCACCAGGGGCTCCAGTATCCTAGACCTGGTCATTACCAACATGGGAAATCGATGCTCCACACCTATGGTCACCCTCTCATTGGTCAGGGCAGACCATAAGCTAATCACTCTTAACATCCACATCCCCCCCCACCCCCCAGTAAGGAAACCTTCATAAAAAACCTCTCCAAAGCCAACTTCATGCTACTCAAGTCAGAAGTGACAAACTTCATGACACTCATGCAGATGGGAACTGAAAGTTCAACTGCAGTCCTACACTAAGACACTGTACGAGCACATCCACTCATATATGAATCGTGCCATCCCAAATAGAACCAAGATGCTCTCCTCCAAAAATATGAAGCCAATCTGGTGGTCCCCTGCCATAAACAAACTTTACAACAAAAGGAAGAAACTGTTTCAGAAAAGAGGAAAATCCTAGGATGCAAAAAAGTCCCTTACCAGCCTCAGTAAGAAGCTGAGATCCTTCATAAAATCCTCCAAAGCTAGTTAAGAAAATAAAATTGTGAAAAATTCCAAAGACAACCACAAGGCATACTATAACTATGTCAAGAATCTAAATGGCAATGGTGGTCAGATCTGCTCAGAGCTACAACAGAATGGCATTAAATATACTGATCCCAAGGATATTGCCAATATCCTGGCAGATCAATTCAGTGCCAACTTCACCCCCCTCTCACCCCTAAATGGCCCATCTCAATACTGTAAGATTGCCTAATTCTGGTAATAATGGCCACACAGGTAAAAAAACACACTCTACAAAGCTAAGAATACAGCATCCATGGGACCAGATGACATCCCAGGCTGTCCAGTTTGGGTTCGTGAAGGGCCGATCTTGTCTCCTGAACCATATTGACTTCTTCAAATCAGTCTCCAGAGCTGTGGACGTGGGTAAGCTAGTCCACACAGCCTATCTGGACCTCGCCAAGGCCTTTGACACCATCCCCCACTCTGGAATCATAGATAAACTTACTAAGCTGGGCATTAATCCCTACATTACTCAATGGGTTGCCAACTGGCTTACTGACAGAGCCCACACTGTAAAAGTAGCTGATTCCAAATCCAGCTCCAGACAAGTGATAAATGGAGTACCTCAGGGTTCAGTCTTGGGACCACTCTTGTTTGGCATCTACTTCTCTCAAGTACAGGCCAATACTAAGGGACTCTGGCTAACAAAGTTCGCAGATGACTGCAAACTGGGAGCCATTATTGAATCTCCAAAGGATGTGGATACTCTACAAAAGGGCCTTACAGAAACAGATGCTTGGTGCCAGAGCCATAGGCTCAAGCTCAATGCCAAGAAATATATAGTTAGCCCCTTTGGGAAAAAACATGTACCCGTGAATTACCACATAGGTGGCAGTACACTAAACACCGAAAGTGTGATAAGAGACTTAGGGACACAGGTGGACAGTGTTCTCACCTTTGATAACCACATTGCCACAACAGTCAGGAAATCCTACGATGTGGCACATCTCATCACTAAGGGCTTTTCATCCAGAAAAAAGAAGGTCATTGTCCAACTGTACTCATCCCTCATTTGATATGTACTTCTCAAGACACCTGCAACAATTGGAGAGGCCACAGAAATACCTCACTAAAATAATCACAGGCATAAAGCAGATGCCCTTTGCTGACCACCTTAAAAAACTCCAGCTATACTCTGTCGCATATCGTCTGCTCAGAGGTGATCTCTGCTTAACATACAAGGCCATGTCAAACCCAGAGCTGTTGGACATGCTACACTTAAAGAAATCCCAATCCCTCAGAGCCACATGCTCAAGGGATCTAAACCTTGTCATCACAATAAGCAAAACATGCTGGAGGGAGTAGGTTCCTGACCCAGAGACTCCCCAGACTCTGGAATAGACTACCCATACATGTCAAGGAGAGCACCTCTTTTGCCCTCCTCAAAAGGAACCTTGACAATTGGATGGGAAAAAGGAAATTCACCCCGGGGATCACGTCAGTCGCCCTGCTAGACAGGGGTACAGGAAGTAAATAGTGTGTGAAGAAATAGCCAGGGAATTGTTATGGCTAGGCTTGTATAGGCCCTAGGTCTGATAGCCTAGTACCAACCTATGAACAGGCAATGCAAATTTAATGGGAAAGGAGTGTTAAAAGTGCTATGTTCATATTAAAATATGTTGGGGTTTTTTTTGGCTTTTCCTGGTTAGGGGTCGCCACAGCAGAACTCCGGTCCGCTAATGATTGGCATTAGATTTGTACGGTGCTGAGGTGCCAGCCCGACGCCCAACTTTCAACTAAGGCACGCCCATTCACATATGTCTTTCAAATGCCACTCGACCGTGGGGAAGACATGCAGACTCCACACAGAAGGCGCTCCTGCCAAGAATCGAATGGGAGATCCTTTTGCTGTGAGGTGACAATGCTCCCGCTGCACCACGGTGGCTTGTTCATATTAAAATATGTGGTAAGTTTTTTTTATCACTTCGTTATATGAATAACAACACAGCCTTCCTGCATGCAGTGGAGGACACCAGTTGGTGCATAGGCCATCAGCTGCTCATGAGCATTACCTACAAAAGGCAAGTTGCTACCTATGCAAAACAGATGTACACCCTACATCCTTGAGAGAGAAAGGGGGGGGAGAGAAAGACAGCAAAAAGAAAATAAAAATCAAGCAGGACATAATCACCTACACTTGAATAAAACAAACAGGTATGTCAAACAAGTAAGCATGTAATGGACTGCAGTAGGGGGTATGTAAAAATGGAAAATAAGAACTGTAACATATATGTCTCAACAGGACTTGCTGTGCTGATATATTGCTCATCAGGACCTATGGCCATACATCTGGGTCTGTCTGCAGTGGCATAGATCATAGGTCAGGCCCCTGAGTCACCCCAGGAAAGGATATCTCACATATTGTTAAATAAAAACAATGATAACAACACAGGAGGCTCAGATGCAAAAGTTTACTAGTGTAGACCAGGAGGCAAAAAATCATACAAGTACAGAGTTTTGTCTGACATGATGCAGGAAATTTTATATAGGTTTAACACTCAAGCTGTGCCCACCTTACTGACATGGTTAGTCACAGGGCACCTACATCACTATGGTCTACAATATTCTATTCATAAGAAAAAGCTGATGTTATACATTTTAAAAGTTTTCCCATGGGAATAATACAGCCTTGCATAGCACCTGGTTAGTTATAATGTCTTTCTGTAAATGTTACTCCTTCAAGGTTTCAGGCCTGTTCGAATACAATAGTTAGTTCAATCTTGTAATACACTTCTTTGTTCTTCTTGCAACATTACTTCAGCAGCTGTGTCTTATCTTGGTAACATTCACAAGGCCAAGTATCCAAGAGGAAGGAAGAAGATTTTCAATGCTTTATACATTTAATTTCCTGACCCAGCAGATAATCATTAGTGAAAAACATAAGCTTGCTGAGCTGGCTACTGCGAGGGTCAGAGTTCAAATACACTGCAGCTCCAAAGCTTCAAGCAATTACATGTAAAATCATTCTTATTGCCATATTGTAAATAGAATAAAATGCATTGTATACTATTTGCTTTTAAACTAGCACTTTATACATGTTCAAATACATATTTTTCTAGCGTTTTCCTCCCTTTTAATACTTTTTATTCTATTCAGAAATATAAACAATGTTATATCGTCCCCTAGCCTTCTCCCTTGAGGACTTTCAACTAGGCAAGTCATTTAGTTTATATTTCGGAAAGAGTTTCGTCTGGAATTAATAGTTCCAATTCAATGTCTTGGTACAAAGTTTCAGTTACAGATATATCAACAAAATCTTTGACTAATCTTTTCATGCAGGGGATCCCACAACAGACACATGCTCCCAACAGGAGCAGACCAACACAAATAGCAATCAAAATATTCATTAGGATAGAACCCCACCCACCAAACAGACTCTGGAAAAAGTTCATCATTGGGTTTGGGCCTGGTTCAGTCATGGCCGATACCTGCTGTATTACCTCTAGGTGGTCATTAATCTCATGTCGATTGTCTGGTATGAACGCACAGCATTCTTCTTTGATAAGCGCGCACATACCACCTCTCGCCGCTAGGGTGAAGTCAAGAGCCATTTGATTTTGTAGCACAACAGTTCTCATTGCATTCAGTTCATCAGTCACAAGTTCGAGAGCAGAAAAAGTTGCGTTACTCATTACTTCGAGAAGTTTTGACAGCTTTCTCAACTCCCAGATCGATTTGACTGCTCCATATGCTGGAAGTATTCCAGCCCAGGATATAACACTGTCACTCAAGTCCATATGAGTCAATTTTTCTTTATCTTTTACGGAATGATGGTCCTTCCAACCAGCTTTGATTTTTCCCACTGGATTTACAGGTTTTCCGATTGGATCTTCAGGTTTTTGGGTTCCATCTCTTACATTTCGTATCTTACCTAGAGGTAATTCTGCAGTATGCCTTATGGCCGGAACCAGATAACCCAAAAAACAACTGCCGGACCAATTCTCAGGTAGCCATTTGTATGCCTTTTTCCCACAAACAAAATAACAGTTTTCTACTTTAGTACTGATGCGGGTTAATTCTGAATGAAACATTTTCTTATCTATAACAGACAATTGTTTATGTAAAACAGGATTTCTCTGCACATCTTTTAATGTTGTTTTCATTGAGCTCAAATATGAATCATAATTTGTGTTACAAACAGTACCTTTATCTTTAGCTTTAATATAGCATTTATAAGATATAGTTATGTTACAGTTACTCCAACCCACTTGGAGTGTATCATTCTTGTAGAAACATACAATTCCCTTCTGTGTAATAGGCAAATACAATGCAATTTTGTCCTGTGATCTTACAGAACCTGTATCAAAAAGTAAATTCTCCCAAGTCTCATTTATCCCCAAGGGGACAGCGGACATCAACAGTCCTCCATATGCTGTTGGTATAGCAGTACAAACCCAGCAATTTGAAATGTTCATAGTCTCTACATATACACGCTTCATAGCTAGGTATGTGTTAAAGTTTGGATGCCAGTCTATAGACAGTTCATCACGTCTCTCCACTTTCACATGTGTGGTTATATGTAGGAAGGACCACAACAAAAGGAAGGTCATCGCAATCATAGTCAATAAATGCATAGTCAGCAAGATGATTAAACAACATCTTTGGGGTTGATCTGTGTTTTTACTCGTTTTGCTCTTGGCCATCCTGCCTTTTGTGTGTCAGTCACAAAATGTTTATCAAGCTGAAAATTCTTTACCGGTTTACAGTGCATCAGATGGACCCAGGACGACCTCTCAGCAACTTTGACTGCAGTAGGCGTCGCCAGCAGCACCTGGTATGGTCCTTCCCACTTTGGGCTTGCCCAATTCTTCCTCTTCGTAACCTTCAACCACACCCAGGACCCTGGAGTCAGCACTGCTTCCAACGGTCTGGTCTGTCTTTTATCTGAAAAAGAGTTTAACTGCAAAACAGTTTTATTTGTTAACAGTTTCCTTATATAACTAGCTAATGAGCTGTCAGCCTCTAGTTCTGCAGGCATGAGAGCTTTCCATTGTGGCACATAATATGCCCTTCCAAATATCACTTCAAAGGGGGTCAAACCCTTTACATTTGGAACTGTTCTCATGCTCAGCAGTGCCAAAGGCAAACAGCAAATCCAATTCTTCTGTGTCTCATTTACTAATTTCCTCAACTTGCTTTTTAAAATTCCATTGTACCTTTCCACCAGTCCTGCAGACTGTGGGTGGTAAGCACAATGATTCTTCAAGGAGATCCCAAAGAATCTCCCAAGTTGGTGAATCGTCTGATTAACAAAATGTGTCCCATTGTCACTATAGATTCTTTCCGGTATGCCAAATCTAGGAATTATTTCTTTTATTAGGGCCTTTGCCACTGTTGCTGCATCCGGATTTTTAGTTGGAAAAGTTTCTACCCATTTGGAAAACATGTCTATAATTACTAAACAGTATTTTTTCCCTTCACATTTGTTCAATTCTATGAAATCCATACAAATAGTATGGAACGGATATGGTGGTATAGGAAAACTCCCTTGCTTGGGTTTGAATGCCCCTTGTGCATGATGTTTGTTACAGATATGGCATGCTGCACAAAATTTTGTGTAAAGTTTGTGAATCCATATGTTTGGAATATTTGATTTACTAACTGTACCATCCCCCCTGTTGAGACATGGCACTGCCCATGGCTCAACAAAGCTGCATATCTAAATAAATTAGACGGTAATATTGTTTTTTTCTCTTTGGAGATATACAGTCCATTTTCGAGGATTGCACCTCGTTTCTCCCATTTTTGTTTCTCCGCTTTCGTAGTTAGTGTCTGCATTGTTTTTAACATTTCTAGATCTAAAATCTCAGAGGGTTGTAATTCCTCGGTTAAAAGTAAACTTTCTGAGTCTGAGGCTGCTTGCTTTGCAGCTGCATCAGCTTTTGCATTTCCTTTTGAAATTGCATCCTGTTGTTTTGTATGAGCCAAACATTTACAAATAGCTACTTTAGTAGGTAACTGAATGGAATCTAACAAGTTCAAAATAAGTTGCGCATGATTAATCGGTTTACCATTAGATGTTATCATTCCCCTATTTTTCCATTGTTGTGCAAAAACATGCACTGTAGAGAAAGCATACTGACTGTCAGTATATATGTTCACACATTTATCTTTCGCTAGAGTGCAAGCCCGTGTTAAGGCTATCAGTTCTGCTGCTTGAGCAGACAGGTTATGCTGTAAGGGTTGGGCTTCTAAAATCTCTGTATCTGTGACTACTGCATATCCAACTAGATTTTTCCCTGTAGGACCCTTTCTGCATGAGCCATCCACATAAAATGTCACCTCGGCATCGTCCAAGGGCATATCAGTGAGGTCTTGTCTGGGCAAAGTTATTTGCTCAATTTCCTGCAGGCAACTGTGCGGTGTGCCAACCACAGGAGTTGGAAGTAATGTTGATGGATTTAATGTTGTACAATGTTCAATTACCATATGGGGTTGGCTCAGCAGTATGGTCATACAAGAAAGATGTCTAGCAGGAGATAGATATGCTATTTTTTCTTGCAGTAAAATTATCGCGACTGCATGAGGCAGGGTGGAACAACACCACTGAGGCCGAAGCCTGTACTGCCATTGCAGCTGCGACTACTGCTTGCACACAGTGAGGCAACGATCGTGCCACTGGGTCTAACTGTGATGAATAGCAAGCTATGGGGCATTGCTTATCCCCATGCTGTTGCGTCAAAACTGACGTCATGTATCCCTGTTTACAATCTACGGTCTGAAAAAATCTTTTGAGGTAATTTGGAAGTCCTAAAACTAATGATGAAGCTATCAATTGTTTTAGTCTGCAGAAAGCTGTTTCTGCTTCAGATGTCCATTGTAATACATCTTGTGCTGCCATTGGTGTTTTATATATTAAATCAGCCAGTGGGGCAGATTCTAAAGCATAGTTTGATATCCAGTTCGACAAAAATTAGTCGTTCCCAAGAAGGACATCATTTCCTTCTTGGTTGCTGGTTTAGGTGCCTGTAAAATCGCTGCTTTTCTGTCTTCGTCTAATATTCTACCTTCATTGGATATTACATATCCTAGGTATCTAACCTGTTTTTTTCCAAAGTTGTAACTTACTTTTGTTTACTTTGTGTCCTTGTGCTGCTAAAAATTTTAATAATGCTATCGTATCCTCCCTGCATTGATGCTGGGTAGGGGCTGCTAGCAAGATGTCATCTACATAAAGTAGAATCTGACTACCTCCTGGTGGGGTAAACCCTGCCAGGTTGCTTGCCATTTCTTGTGCAAATATCGTTGGACTTTCACAATATCCCTGCGGTAGCCGAGTATAGGTACATCTTTTACCCTGAAATGTAAATGCAAACCAATACTGTCTATCAGGATGTATAGGTATTGAAAAGAAATCATTGCTTATATCCACCACAGTAAAATATTTTTGTTGTGGTTTCAAATCATTCAACAAGGTGTGTGGGTCTGGCACCATAGGTGCTCTGGGTATTATTGCATTATTTACAGCTTGTAAATCCTGTACCATCTGCCATTCCCCGTTTGCTTTTTTAACAGGAAATAGAGGGGTATTACATGGTGAATCAAGAGATTCTACCAGTACTCCTTCCTTGAGTAATGCTGCTATTATAGGCTTGATTCCTTGCTCTGCATCTTTCCTCAAGGGGTATTGTCTTTTCTGTGGTCTAAATGCTGATTTTGGTGTAATAGTTACTGGTCCTGCTGTTTGAATAAATCCTACATCTGATTTACCTGTTGACCAAAGAATATCTGGTATGTCACACAAGGCTTTTTCTTCTTCTTCTAATAAGAATGCTAATCCGCTGTCTTCACTAGTTTGTAAGTGTACAGCTGGATGTGTCTGTGTTAGCCAATTCAATTTCTGTTTTTGTATTCCCTGCTCTGATAATTCTAACTCAGTTTGTTTTTCCCATCTTGTTACTTTTTCTCCTAAATCCGCCCATTTCGCATCCTTATTCTTTGTCAAGCTGACATGTGGTAGTCGATTAGATTTGTACAGTGTCATAAATTCCTGAGGTAATGAACAGCTTACCACACTGTTTCCCTCAGTATCCCAATACAAGGTTCGTAATACTAATCTGTTAGCAGGATTTTTGAATAACTCTTGCTCATATTCTTTATCAGGTCCTGGCATGCTACAGTAGTATAGAGTACAATGTAACAAATGCTGTTGGTCAGTGTCAAAGGAGGGGGCCTTACTGATGGCTACATTCATCAGTTCCTCAGTTACTGCCCCTGGACCAGTCGTAACTAGGTCCTGGCTCTACTAGTAAAAAGTTGCACCCTCCGTTCGCACCACAAAAGTATCCATTTGTCTTTGTGCCTCCATACCCTGCATAGTGGGAACCACCGCTTTGCCAAATATCTGCATAAGAACTCTTCCCAGTAAGTGTACTGGACATTTTGCAGAAACTACAATTTTACTTTTCTGAGTCATACCTGAAACAGGGTCAGTTATTGCTATATCATGGGAGAGTGGCTCATGAACATTCACTGGGATCTTTATTTTGTTTCAGAATTGGTGATATTAATGTGTACTGGAGGGATTATTAGGGGGAGAGCAACATTGTGAGCCAAAATCAGGGACAGTTGAGAGGTCTGGATATACTTAATTCTATAAAGCGATTTATTTGTGCATACCTCTCAACCTCTTAATGCAGGAAATCTGGACAAGACCAAATATATTGCTCTTGTATAAACTTAGACAGTTGATAGAATAACAGGTCTTGCTTTAGCATGCATTTCTCTGAAGGGTATGAAGTCTGAAACTCAATGTGTGTCATTATTTAGTGACTTCATTCCTAAATGATTTGCCAGAAAAAACACACATTTTATGAGGAACAAACCAAAAATAAGAAACAAAAATCAATTAATTCTGTGAAAATCTGGAAAGTTGAGAAGTATAGTTCAGCTGGGGCTGTCTTTAAGTTTGCTGCCCTTCCCCCTTCACAAAATCATGGTTGAATGGGGCCTCCCTACCTGCAGCCATTCCAATGTCCCATTACTTGGCTCTTTCACCCCATTTACCATAAACGCTGTAATGTGCATACTGCTTTACTTCATGATGACTGGATATGTTTTATTTTACATTTTACAGCACAAATACTAATAGACATCTGTAAACAAAGCAATGCAGACTCACAATGAAAATAAACGTAGCATTAAAAGTTCTCTGCCCTTGAAATTCACATTCATTGAAATAGCATTGAAACCCACATTCAAAGAAAATACATCTGGCCAGTGGCAGATAAAGACTAACTTTGGGCTGTTTTCAAATCATAGGCCCCTTGCACATGAAACATACATGTGTTCTTTGATACACCTTCTTGATTGTATTAAATTATATTCCTTGTATAATACAGTACACTTTTTGGAGGGTGTTTTAAATTTATTGTTTGAGCATTTTTCCATTAAACAATGAAACAAAATGCATGCACCAATAATGACACAACTGCCCATTTTAGAACATTTCCATCATAAAAGTCTAGTCAAACTTCTACAATCCACCAATATCAGTAAATATGCATAATCTCTGCAAAAGTAAAAGTCATCTAAATAATTCCACAATAAAGAGATCTGTAAATAATGAAGAGATTGCTGCTAGCAAACAACTTTATATATCATGTTTCATTTACAAATAAAGTGCCTGTTGCCCTTGAGGAATAAATTGCCTGTGTTACATTAAAAATTGATAAGCCAGTAATATTGCAATAGGAAATGTATGGCAAACTGATAACAGGTTCATAGTTACTAGGTATCTCTGCCAAAGAGGACATTCTCAGGACTGCAGCATCCACCCCCTTTAAAAGTACAACACAGTACAGTATCAGCAATGCATCTACATATGGTGGGAGTAAAACCCACAGCCTTCTGCATCAAAAGCAAGTATTCAACCTGTTATGCTATTAACAATGCAGGCAGACTCAGCATATGTAGCACTAAACTTCTCTTCCCCTGAATCTCTCACCTCCTTGTAAAATCCACTCGACCCTCAACTGCATTTTTCAACTTTGCAGTACAAGAAATTGGAAAAAAAAACTAAATTTATTGGGGGGGGGGGGACAAAAGCCCAAAAATCAGGGACACATTTTAAACATTGCTTGTATAACCTGGACATTTGCTAGAATAAAATATTGTGTTACCACCATGCATTTCACTGCCAAGTCTTGGCCCCAGGAGCCTCTGCACTACAGTCAGAGCAACATACCACTATGCCAAATCAGCCATTTCTTGAAAGATAGGAAGACGGAAACTTAAATTGCTATTATTTAGTTAATTCAGTTCTCACCATAGCTCTCAACCTCTTAGCACAAAACACCTGGACAAAGCCAATAATGGGGGAATTCAGCCCCCAAACATATTCAGTGAATTCAGATCTCACCATAGCTCTCAACCTCTTAGCACAAAAAACCTAGACAAAGCCAATAATGGGGGAATTCAGCCCCAAAAATAGGGACATATTTCAAATAATGATCTTATAAACTTAGAATTTTGCTAGAATAAAAGGTTTTACATTACCATGTAGTTTCTGAAGAATATGAAGTCTGAAATTCAAATGCCTGTCATTATTTATTGAATTCAAAATCCAGGAAATCACAGATGTTATGAGGAACAGAAGAGAACAAAAATATGAGGCAAAAATCTGAATAGCTTTCACAAGTGGTGGTGAGTAAGGAATTCAGGCTCTTCCTACCTGCACCCAAGGTACAGGGTTTGAGCCTGAGTTACTCTCTCTGTCCACTGTGACGGTATATGGGGTGTTATGTGTTGCTTTTTTTCTGCAAGCCACCCTTTGGGATTGTTGCAGCCTAGCTTTGCCTGCTGGTGGTCTAGGCATTTTTTTATTATTTAGAAAGATTGCTTTAGGTTCCTCAGCATACGTTAGCCTATGTGTGTGTTGTATGCTATGTCAGCTGGGTGTTGGGTGCATGGTTTACCAACCTAATGTCTGCTTGCAAGCAAGATTTTAGCTTGCATTGTCATTGTGTAAGTACACATCTCACATACTGTGTCTGTTTCTTCAAGGAATAAGTGGTTGTCAGAAAACATGAAACAACTGCTACATTGTGTCAAGATTCCCATTTCCACTAAGCTGGTTACAAAGAAGTTAGGAAATTGCATATCCATGATATCTAGTCCTTTGGTGAGCTACAAGGATTGGTTATCTAGTGCTATCCTTAGTCATATAATATTTCTTTCCTAGTTATTTATTTTCATGGGCATGTAGACTATTGTTTCTCCTTCCAGAGTCTGTTTTAATAAAGTTCACCACTTCAAATTGGATATGTGTATTAATCACCTTTCTTTTTCATTTTTACTTTAATTATGTTGCCTTTTTTTCTCAATTATCTCCATTTCTTTTCTTTTTTTTATGTAGGATCAGACCTAGAGTGGTTTACAGTAATGCAGTACGTAAAACACTCTGCAACATCAGCAGAATCAACCTCTGGGACCCAAGAGTCTCTGAGCCTGCCTCTCTGTAGGGTGATAGAGGTCAGCCTGACTGCCGGCCTCCATTACTTCTTATCTAATAGCTTGTGTAGTCTTCACATTAGAAAGTATCATGGATATCCCTCCTGGGTCATCTGACATGAGGTTCTGTAGCTCCTGAGGACTGATGTGGACAGGCATCACAATGCCCATACTGGCAACTTGAAGCGAATTCTCAGGTGGCTTGTTAAGTCCCATAGTCATCCAGCCCTGACCATGGGGCCAGGAATCTTAGATCCAGTCTCTGATGTCATTCATGGAGCCAACTAATTTCTAGTCATGTTCCTCCAATCATGATGATTGTCTTCCTTGTGTTCCTCTCCTCCTCCTCCTCCTTTTTTTAATCCAGTACTCCTCCTCAGCAGTTTTCTACCCTGTGTAATTTTGTGTATGTCCTTTGTGGCCCATCGACTTTTGTGTCAACACCTTCCATGTCAGTTTATGTATGTAACATGGGTTTTGATGTCTGCCAGTGCTGCCATCACTATACTCTCCCATATACCATTCTTCTAAAAAATAAAAAAGACACCTGCTACAAAAAAGTAATATACCATTCTTATACTACCTTATGTGATGCCCATGACCTGGCCCAGCAATCAAGAAGCCTCAATCCTCACCGCTAACACCAGTGAGGGTTGTCTCATATAGGAGGAAAGGATAACAAATACACAGTAAAGTGCAATTTCCCTTAAGAACACACAGAGATCACTGTCAGATTGAGGCTTGTCACTCCCTTGCTCTCCAGATCCCCAGTAAGACTCCCCACTGGTACAGTTATAGGGTCCAGATCTCAGCTTAGCAGCCATGTTAAAACCTACAGCACCCTCTCTGTCCAACCAGTCCTTCGTGTCCCTGCCTAAGTAGCTGACACACACACACACACACACACACACACACACACACACACACACACACACACACATACACACACACACAAACACACAAACACACACACACACTTTGAGATGAGTTTATACAACCACACAGGCACTCCTGGGAAAGGCTGGCACAGGTTCTCCAGCTGTGCTTCTTTTTCCCAGACTATACAGTAGTACTAGCT
Organism: Protopterus annectens; assembly: GCF_019279795.1. Lineage (NCBI taxonomy): Eukaryota > Metazoa > Chordata > Ceratodontiformes > Protopteridae > Protopterus > Protopterus annectens. The sequence goes on along the minus strand of NC_056735.1, from coordinate 649,074,627 downwards.
GCCACCATCCACTAATATTTATCAGCTACTCAAAGACACTTAAAAGGGTGTCCAATTATTACTGTACAATATTATTATCCAATTGGTAAGTGTGACTAAACAGTCAAGTCTTATCAGAGTGACTTGATACAGGATCACTATATACATGCAATGTACTCTTGAGCTTAAATTATCTCTACACAAAACAGCCACTGTTAAAAGGGTTTAAAAATATTTAATAATAAATAATAAAAACACAAGGCAATACTTTCTACTACACAGTGCTAGTCAAGAGTTCAGAGGTCACAGATAAATACTTAAAATAATTCAGTATTACATTTCTGACATCACAGAAAAATAGTCTAATCTTTCTAGTTTCTAGCTATTTCTAAGAGAAAACACAAGTCTAAGATAAACTTACATATAGAGCAAATGCAGTGCTGAGTTGGATGGTCAAGACAAAAATGCTAAATGCTCTCTGATTCATTCTGTTTTGAAAATCACATTCCTGGTTCACATTACATCATTCTTCACACTTCCCTGGGTTCCCAGGCTAACAGAAACTACATTTACATTCTTCACCTCTGGGCAGAAACCAGAGCAATAAAGGACATTTATGCATGCAAATTCTGGCCATTAACTCTGGCCTTAAAACAATAGCAAAAAATTCCTTCATCTAGACTTGCCAGAGCCGTGTTTACATCAGAGGTTCACAGCATACTTTACTTGGTCAGTACAGTGCACTGTTGTTACATTATTTTCCAGTTCCACATGTAACACTATTTTTTGCCATTTAAGACTACAAGCCTGTGGTTTACATTAATTTATAGATGACCAAATTATCTACAAAATTCTATCTGGCTAGGCTGGCAGCCTTCACCCAATCTTCACATATATCCCCCTGGAGAACTCAAGCTAGTTTTTCAAGTGACCCTTTGAGAAACGCTGCTTGAGGGAGTTAGGTCTATCTGAGAATACCTTACCCTGTTCCCTGTCTTGAGATCCCATCTACACTGGCATTGCAAATCCCACCGTGGTGCTGCACAGACATATCATTTACTTGCAACCCCAGGCTCAATCTTAGCAACTTGGCATTTTGCTGGCTGGTTCTGTTTAACCATGTTAGGGGGTTGTGATCTGTCATAACAGTGAATTTCCTTCCATACATATAAGGCTGAAGTTTCTGCAGTGCCCACACTATGGCTAGACATTCCTTTTCTACAGCTGCATAGCATTGCTCCCTGGGTTGGAGCCTATGACTGAAATAAACCACTGAGTGCTATTCTCCCTCTGAAGAAATCTGGCTAGGTACAGCCCACAACCCATGATTTGAAGCATCCACCTGCACAACAAATTATTTGCTGTAATCTGGATTGGCTAACACAGGGGGTCCTCACACAGCTTCTTTAAGCTTCTGGAATGCCTGCTCACTTGCTGGGGTCCACACTACCTTATCTGGCCTGTTCTTCCTTGTCAGGTCTGTGAGGAGAGCAGCTATGGTACTATAACTGGGGATGAACTTTCTGTAGTACCTTGCTGTCCCTAAAAATGTCCTCACCTGATTTTTAGTAACAGGTGCAGGCTATGCCTGAATGACTTCCACGTTGGCAAGTTCTGGCCTTATCTTACCATTCCCCACTCTATGTCCTAGGTAGGAGACCTCTGCCATACCAACCTGACATTTTGCCAGGCTTAATGGTCAACCCTACCCTCTGTAGTCTGCCCATTACCTCCCTGACATGCTGAAGGTGCTATGGCCAGGAATGGCTATAGATGGCAATATCATCTAGGTAAGCAAGGGCAAACCCTCCTGCTCCTGCTAGGATATAGTCTACTGCTTCTGGAAAGTCATTGGCATTCTTCATCCCAAAGGGCATCTTTGTGAACTCATACAAGCCAAAAAGAGTCACAAAGGCTGACTTCTCTCTAGCACTGGGAGTCAAGGGCACCTGCCAGTAACCCTTGGTAAGATCAATAGTTGTAAGATACTTAGCCCTATCCAGCTGCTCTAGGACATCATCTGTCCTAGGCATGGGGTAACCATCTGACTCTGTGTGACTATTTAATTTCCTGTAGTTCACACAAAACCTGATGCTGCCATCCTTCTTTGACACCAGCACCACTAGGGAGGTCCAGGGACTGTTGCACTTTTGAATCACCCCTACTTCCAACATCTCCTGTACCTCCTCCATCAGAGTCTGCTTGACTCTCTCAGGGACTCTATAAGAGGGCCTGCCTAAAAGGCCTTTGGGGTCCTGTATCCAGCTGGTGCTGCCCCAGGTGGGTACACCCTGGTTTCCCAGTGAACATGTCCCCAAATTCCTGCAACACTGCTCAGATTTCTTGAACCTGGGTAGGATATAGCTGCTGGGACATTGATACCCCTTCCACTGAGGTGTCAGCCCGAGCCTCACTGAGGAGATAAGTCCCCAGATCTCCCTCAGACTCCTCCTGCAATCCACTGCAAATGCTCAGCAAGAGGGCCTCCCTATCATGGTAAGGTTTCATCATGTTAGCATGGTACAATTTGTGTCCCTGCCTTCTGCCTAGAAGTTTCACCATGTAGTTAACATCATTTACCTATCTTACCACCTTGTAGGGTCTCTCACAAGCTGCTTGCAGCTTGTTGTGTCTGACAGGAATGAGAACCATTACCTGCTGCCCCACAGCATACTCTCTAGCTCGAGCATTCCTGTCATACCACACATTTTTCTGTTGTTGAGCTTCTGCCAGGTTCTCCTGGGCCAAGCCCATGAGTTCCCTGAGCCTTGTCCTGAGGTTTAGGACATATGCCACAACAGACTCCTTGTGAGACTCGCACTCACCTTCCCACTCATCTCAAATTAAATCTAGAGGTCCCCTCACACTATGCCCATACAGCAACTCTAAGGGTGAAAAACCTATGGATTCCTGGGGAACTTCTCTGTAAGCAAACAACAGATGGGGCAAATATTTGTCCCACTCCCTCTTAAACTGATCTGCAAATGCCTGTAGAATGGACTTGATTGTAGAGTTTAACTTCTCAACAAGAACATTAGTCTGGGGATGGTAGGGGATGGTCTTCATGTGCGTCACCCCACAGGACTTCTACAGACAAGCCAGTAGGTCTGACATGAAATTGGCACCTCTGTCAGTCAGTATTTCTTTTGGGAAACCTACCCTGCTGAAAATCTCTAACAAAGCATTTGCCACCTTCTTTGCCTCAGTGGAGGACAAAGCCACTGCCTCAGGGTATTGTGTAGCATAATCCATTACCACTAGGATATACTTTTTCCCCTGGCTTTTTTTTTTTTTTTTTTTTTTTTTTTTTTTTTTTTTTTTTTTTTTTTTTTTTTTTTTTTTTTTTTTTTTTTTTTTTTTTTTTTTTTTTTTTTTTTTTTTTTTTTTTTTTTTTTTTTTTTTTTTTTTTTTTTTTTTTTTTTTTTTTTTTTTTTTTTTTTTTTTTTTTTTTTTTTTTTTTTTTTTTTTTTTTTTTTTTTTTTTTTTTTTTTTTTTTTTTTTTTTTTTTTTTTTTTTTTTTTTTTTTTTTTTTTTTTTTTTTTTTTTTTTTTTTTTTTTTTTTTTTTTTTTTTTTTTTTTTTTTTTTTTTTTTTTTTTTTTTTTTTTTTTTTTTTTTTTTTTTTTTTTTTTTTTTTTTTTTTTTTTTTTTTTTTTTTTTTTTTTTTTTTAAAAAAAAAAAAAAAAAAAAAAAAAAAAAAAAAAAAAAAAAAAAAAAAAAAAAAAAAAAAAAAAAAAAAAAAAAAAAAAAAAAAAAAAAAAAAAAAAAAAAAAAAAAAAAAAAAAAAAAAAAAAAAAAAAAAAAAAAAAAAAAAAAAAAAAAAAAAAAAAAAAAAAAAAAAAAAAAAAAAAAAAAAAAAAAAAAAAAAAAAAAAAAAAAAAAAAAAAAAAAAAAAAAAAAAAAAAAAAAAAAAAAAAAAAAAAAAAAAAAAAAAAAAAAAAAAAAAAAAAAAAAAAAAAAAAAAAAAAAAAAAAAAAAAAAAAAAAAAAAAATTTAGAGGGGACAAACCCCCCAATCAGGAAAAGGGGTCACCCCGTACCCCAAGCTGCAGGGGAATTTTTTAACCCCCCTAAACCCCCACCACCAACTTAAAAAAAAAAAGCCAATTAGGTATTTGGGCCCCCCAAATTAAAATAAACATTTGCTCCCCATTTTTTGTACCTTGCCCCATGGCAACACTGGGGATCCCTAGCTCCTGGATGTGTACCTGGACTAGTGGCTTCCCCTGCTACTGGCATATTGCAGTCTGTGCTGCCCACTGTAGGTACCTTTAGACCTATGAGCAAAACTGGGGGTCCCTTTCCTGTGCAGGGCAGTCCTGCTTGCCAGGTGCAGGTCTCCCTTCTTCCCCAACTCATCTGAAGTAGCACATTGTCTATCAGCAAACCAGATCCTCATGTCCTCAGGCAAAGTGCTAAGGACTTGTTCCCTCACCAAAAGGTCTGCCAGAACTTCAGAAGTGGTGAACTGACGTCCACTCACCCACCTATGGAAATAAGTACTCAGTTCAGCAACATATTCACACACACTTTCATCTGCCTTGTGTTTATGCTCACAAAACGTTTTCCTACATGTTTCAGGTGTTAGTTTAAACAATTCCAAGAAGTGACTTTTAAAAGCAGTATAATCAAAACATGCAGCATCAGACATTTTTGACAAAACAGTTACAGCTTTGCCATGGAGTAAGGGGGTCAGGAACTGTACCCAGAGCCTTTGGTCAACACTATACTGTTTGCATACCCTCTCAAACATATGAATGAAACTATCAAAATTATCTCCCTCTTTAAACTGTGGAAGAAATTTACTGACCTTTTGTGCTTCTGGGATCCAGTTACTCACTTCCCCATTACCTGCATGACTCTTTCCCTCTCATGCTTCCTCTGCCGGTTCTTTTCCTTGGCTTCTATCTCCAAATGCCTAGCCTCCAACTCAAGTCTCTTTAGCTTCAGATGGATTTTTAAGTCCTCTGCAGAAAGGTTGAACTGTCCATTCTCTGAGAGGATCATATCTCCTCTGCTCATCTGATTGTCCTCCTGGTTGCTGTTTTCTGATGCAGCTGTAAACAAGGCTGCAATCAGGTCTGCCTTAGTCAGGTTTCCATGCACTAGTCTGCTAGCCTGGCACATCTCAGCCAGCTAGCTCCTTGTCAGTTTCCATACTCCTCTGCTGACATGCGGCCTGCTCACCCTGACTAACTAAGCTAAATAAAGAAATAAAACAATTGTGATCTGAACTCTTAGTATTCACTGCGTGGCTGATTTAGAGTGCAAAACACTGTCAGAGCTCACTGTACACAAGCTACAGGAATTCACTCTACCCACACCACTACAGGCCAATTAGTATTTGTCACCAATAAATATGTGATGTGGATATCCCACCACTGCCAAACAATTAATATGTGATGCCCATGCCCTGGCCCAGCAGTCAAGAAGCCTCAATCCTCACCACTAACACCAGTGAGGGGCATCTCATATAGGAGGAAAGGATAACAAATATACACAGTAAAGTGCAAGTTCCCTTAAGAGCACACAGAGATCACAGTCAGTCCAGGGCTGGTCACTTCCTTGCTCTCTGGGTCCCCAATAAGACTCCCCACTGGCACAGCTATAGGGTCCAGATCTCAGCTTGGTGGGCAAGCTAAAACCTCCAGCACCCTCTCTGTCCAAACGGTGCTTTGTGTCTCTGCCCAAGTAGCTGACACACACACACACACACACACACACACACACACACACACACACACACACACACACACACACTTTGAGAAGAGTTCATACAACCACACAGACACTCCTGAGGAAGGCTGGCACTGGTTCACCAGTTGTGCCCCTTTTTCACAGACTATACGGTATTACCAGCTGCCACCACCCACTAATATTTATCAGCTACTCAAAGGCCCTTAAAAGGGTGTCCAATTATTACTGTGCAATATTATTATCCAACTGGTAAGTGTGACTAAACAGTCAAGGCTTATTAGAGTGACTTGGTACAGGATCACTATATACATGCAATGTACTCTACATCTTAAATTATCTCTACACAAAACAGCCACTGTTAAAAGGGTTTAAAAATATGTAATAATAAATAATAAAAACACAAGACAATACTTTTTACTACACAGTGCTAGTCAAGAGTTCAGAGATCACAGAGAAATACTTAAAATAATTCAGTAGTACAGTTCTGACATCACAGAAAACACTTAGTCTAATCTTTCTAGTTTCTAGCTATTTCTAAGAGAAAACACAAGTCTAAGATAAACTTACATATAGAGCAAAGGCAGTGCTGAGTTGCATGGTCAAGACAAAATGCTTAATGCTCTCTGATTCTCTGTTTTTAAAATCACATTCCTGGTTCACATTACATCATTCTTCATACTTCCATGGGTTTCCAGGCTAACAGAAACTACATTTACATTCTTCACCTCTGGCCGGAAACCAGAGCAATAAAGGACATTTATGCAAACAAATTCTGGCCATTAACTCTGGCCTTAAAACAATAACAAGATTTCTTTCATCTAGACTGGCTGGAGTCGTGTTTACATCAAAGGGTCACAACATGCTTTACTTGGTCAGTAGAGTGCACTGTTGTTACATTATTTTTCCAGTTCCACATGTAGCACTATTTTTACCATTTAAGACAACAAGCCTGTGGTTTACATTAATATCTACAGATGACAGAATTATCTCCAAAATTCTATCTGTATAGGCTGCCAGCCTTCACTCAATCTTCACACCTTATACCACTCTTTGTTTTTCCTTGTCTTTCTGCATGTTTCTATCCTTGCTTTTCCAATTTTCTGACCTCCTGGTCTCACTATTTATGAAATAAAAGTACTTATCACTTTGCTCTGTAGCCCTTGTATGTGATTCTAACTGTGCCCATGTAGGTATGCTGCACTTTGATGCATATGTGGAGGTGCATAATGTCAAGCACACTACTTGTACACTAATGCCCTCAAAGCATGTGATTATTCATAACATGATCCATTCTCTTGCGCATTGCCTGTTGTTTACTCATATTAACAGTTTTATTATGCAGCACAGTCACAGGCATCTCTATTTTATGTCACTACTCTTACATATCTAATCTCTGTCAGGCTGTACCATGCTTCCTGGAATGTGCTAGTTATTTTAGCACAGTTGTATGATGATTTTTCTGGGAATACTCCCATCCTATATATATGTAATCACAACTATGCAGGTAAAAGCAACACTCTCTAAAGCCAAAAACACAGCATCCATGGGACCGGACAACATCCCAGGCTGCATTTTACATGAACATCAAAATGAACTGGCTCCCCACCTAAGCACAATGTTCAATCATAACCTCACATCAGGCTTTGTGCCCACTGAATGGCTCACAACAACAGTTATCCCACTCCACAAAGGGGGAGCCACTACTGATCCCGGGAACTATCACCCTATTAGCCTGATGAGCCTGGTCTGTAAGGCCATGGAATGTATCATCATGGAACTCATAAACAAAGACACTGGTAACCTCCAAACTCTGGACCCCACCCAGTTCAAGTTTGTGAAAGGCAGATCATGCCTCCTAAACCTGATTGACTTCTTTGAGGCAGTCACCAAAGCTGTAGATGAGGGTGAGGTGGTTCATACAGCTTATCTTGACATTGCCAAGGCTTTTGACACCATCCCCCAGTCTGGAATTATAACTAAACTCACTAAACTAGGTATAAATCCCTATGTCACAAGATGGATTGCCAACTGGCTCACTGACAGAACCCACACTGTAAAAGTTGCAGACTCCAAATCTGACTTCAAACCAGTGACAAGTGGCATACCACAGGGTTCAGTCCTGGGACCTCTCCTGATTGGTATCTACTTCTCTGAAGTACAGGCTAACACAGAAGTTATTTGACTAATGAAGTTTGCAGATGACTGCAAACTAGGAGCCATAATTGAGTCCCTAAATGATGTGAACATCCTACAGAAGGGCCTCATTAAGACAGATGCCTGGTGTCAGAGCCATGGCCTCAAGCTCAATGCCAAAAAGTGCATTGTCATTCCCTCTGGTAAACACTCAGTACCCATGAACTGCCACATAGGTGGCAGTCTACTTAATGCTGAATGTGTGATAAGAGACCTTGTACCCAGGTGGACACTAGTCTCTCCTTTGATAATTACATCGGACAGTAGTCAGGAAATCCTTCTACATGGCACACCTCATCACAAAAGGGTTATCATCCAGGAAAAAAGAGGTCATTGTTCCCTTCTACTCATCACTCATTAGACCTATTATAAAGTACAATGCCCCTTTTGGTATGTACCTCACAAGACATCTACAACAACTGGAAAGGCCACAGAAACACCGCACAAAGAGGATTACCAGCATCAAACAGATGCACTATGCAGACCATCTCAAAAAACTCCAGCTTTACTCCGTTGCATATCACCTACTCCGTGGTGATCTCTGCCTAACATATAAAGCTATGTCAAACCCAGACCTGCTGGACATGCTACACCTAAAGAAATCCCAATCCCTCTGAGCTACACACTCTAGAGACCTAAACCGTGTCAACACAATAAACAGGACATGCTGGAGGGATAGATTCCTGTCCCAAAGACTTCCCATAATTTGGAACAAGCTACCCATCTATGTCAAGCAAAGTTCCTCATTCTTGACGAGTGGATGGGAAATAGGAAATACACCCCAGGGATCACATCTGTGGCTCTGCTCGACAGGGGTACAGGAAAATAACTTTCTTGGGTGCCGTAAGCCAGGGAACCTTATTGGCTAGGCTTATTTAAGCACTTGGGCCAATAGCCTAGTACCTACCTATGAGCCTACCTATGAACCTACACACAAATATATATATATATATATATATATATATATATATATATATATATATATATATATATATATATATATATATATATATCCAACAGTACAAATGACTGAAAAGACATCATTCTTGAGGTTGTATAATTAAACATTTAGAAGGTTTTGAAACCAGCACAGAGCAGAAAATATATGTAATAAGCAGTGAGAAGAAATATGTCTGAATAGTTATAGCTCAGCAAAGTTTGGATAAACTGTTACAGAAAGAAATGAACTAGGTAGCTGGAATGCCTGACATGATTCTTCCCTTGTGGTCTGTTTATTATTTGGGCATATGCAGTTTTGACACAATCTCACAGTTAACCTTTTGGCAGTTCAATATGTTCTAGCACAAATACTAAAGAAAAGAACAGAAGCTATGATTTAATTTACCAAAGGACTCAGATAGCATTCTATTAACTAATCATTTGTCAATCAAATTAGCTTCTTAAAAAACAAAACTGATATACTAATTGTAATAAGAACTGCATATTTTCTGATTTTTTTATCATTGAGTAAAGCTGTTGAAATATTAGTACCAATGTGGAAGGGCCTCCTGTTAACTGCACACAAACATGTGTTTGTTGCAAACAATATGGTACAGTATAGTTAAGCAGTGCGATGAATTTTTCAAAATTGGTGCATTTTTTGAAGTGCATCTCCATTAAACTTGAGTGCTCCTTTTACCACTTATAAGGAGTAGATAGCACTCTTAAAAAGTAAAACACAAGTACAAATCAAAAGATATATTTTATGCAGTTTTATTACTTCCTTAAGGTGTTTAATATTGCATTACTAGTAATGAAAACTGGTTTACAAAATAAAGTCATCAAGCAAAAAGCAATCAAAAAAACATGGCTATAAAACACAAAAATAAAAAGGAAACAAACGAAAAACAGTAATGATAATGATAACCATTTGCAAAGCCAACTGTATCACAACATTCATGTTTCTGTGCTTTTTCAGCATTGTGCAAGTGGTTTGAGATTTTAATGCCCAGTTAATTATTTCACTTACGCCACTGTACTCCTAGACTACTGTCCCACATTCATGGAGTATTAGAAATGAAGTGAATCAAGGGTGTGGCCAACATGGTGGTACGATAACAGCACAGGTTCTTAGCTCTGCTATCTAAATTCTATTTCTGACAGGGATGTTTAAGTATTTGAGGTCATGGACATATCAATTTCTAAATTTATCTTCTACTAGAACTTTTGAAGTCTACATCTGAAATTTGAACTTTTAACATATCAAATTCCTGTCATTTATGACCAGAAAGGGCTCTACCAGGTCTTAATCATGAGCTGCTCTAAGAAAAATTATCAGGACTCAACTTTAAAGAAGGAATTACAATCCTTACTTAACAGCATACAAGATTTATGGATAAAATGGACAATAAGTTTGATACTTTCAAAGAAGAATGTAAAAAACAAATGGAACAGCTATAGGAGATAGTTTCACTCCAGAAGACCCAGATTGCCAGCATGGAAGGAACATTAAATGATATAGAAGGGAGAGTGTCAGAAGAAGAGCACAAGGTGGAAATTTTACATAAACAAAATAGTTTACTGCTCAACAAACTAGGTGATCTTGAAAACAGATCCAGAAGGAATAATCTGTACATTTATGGTCTACCTGAAAAGAATGAAGGTGATGACATGGTTAACTTTCTCACATTCTGGATTCCCAACATTTTAAAATTACAAGAATCTCTTTCTTTTGACACTGAAAGAGCTCATAGATCACTGCTGGTTCCTTTGTCTTCCAGCATGGTAAATATTCAACTGAGATCTATTATAGTAAGACTTTTTTCTTGTCAGGATAAAGAATTAGTCCTAAAAACTTACTAGTCAAATTCAGTGGTAAAGTTTAATGACAATATAATAAGATTTGACAATGACTATTCCTCAGCAGTAGTCTTGAGAAGAAAAGAATTCATCTCTTAATAGAAGAGTTGAAAATGAAGCAATTTAAAGTACATTTGTTGTTGTGAGCTAGACTTAATCCCCCAGATTCAAGAAACTCCATGCAAAAATAAGACTATTCTTGCATGGAGTGGTTCGTATCCATTTAGAACAGCAGCGTGCCTTGCATATTCATGAAGGCACGCTGCTGTTTAATCTACACAGACATGAACCATGAATGAGTGCAGGGTCATGTCCAAGTAGAACATGGACACTAAACACACCCCCTGCTCTCAGAAAGTGCTGTATGGCAGTTTCTAAGCTGAAAAGGCATTATATTAGAGCTTTGCTCTAATATTATGCCAGTATTTCAGTGTCTGAAGACATTGAAATGAAAAAATATATAATTTCAGAATCCGTAGACACTGAAATAAAACTGAACAACAAAAAAGCAATGCAGGGGGTGTGTGACAGGTTCTGTAACACACCCTCTGCATTGCTAAAGTGCCATATGACACTTTTGCAACCGGCTAAAGCAGGAAATGTGTACAAATGCACATATAACGAGGGATAAATCCCCTAAAAGTGAAAAAGCACAAATATAGCCCCACAGACATAGAAAGTTGATAGAGAACAGGTCATGCATCAGCATGAATCACATAAGGGTAGAAGTCTGAAAGCAAATGTATGCCAATATTCCCTCACAGCTGTGCATGTTAATAAATGCACAAATGATGGGGGGAATAAATACTACATTAGGGACATACCTTAAAAATTGCCCTCACACAATTAGAAAGTTGATAGATAACAGGATATGTATTAGCAGGAGTCCCTGAAGGATAGAAGCCTGAAAGCCAAATGAATGCCAGTATTTCATGATTGCAGTTCCAAGTAGTTGTCAGAACACCACAATATACACCCATATATCCTAAAAATATTACAATAACATATACCTTTTTTAATAGCCTAAAGAATGTTTAAGTGTAGCTAAGTGTGTGTGCATGTTACGGCTATCTGCTTAGCATAGCTTAAACATCCCATAGGAGCTAAATGCAAATAGACAGGTGAAATTGCCAACCCAACATAGTGTAGTGGTTAGAATCACAGCTTTACATGCAGGTGTTCATACTTTAAGTTCCAAGACAAGCAACTTATTTTTCTATGTGAAAGTAGTGTTAAAATTATTTTAGCAAACGTAAATTATGTAGCAACTTTTTTTTTTGTCAAACAGGGTAGTGTAGCAGTTCCAAAAGTGAGATGTCAGTGTAGAAAAGATGTGAATCCCCCATATAAACACAAGTGCCCCATACAGTATAGTCACACAAGAATATAATTTAATGAAAGCACATAGGGAATATCATGGAAGGTAAATGTAAAATTATAATGTGTATATAAATATTATTTTATAATATAAAAGTATAAGTATTTGTTTGTTTCTTTCTTTCGGCTTTTCCCGGTTAGGGGTCGCCAGAGCAGAACTCCGGTCCGCTAATGATTGGCAGTAGATTTTGACGTGCTGGCTTGCCGGGCCTAACGCACAACCTTCAACGAAGGAATGCCCATTCACGCATGTCGCTACACAAAAGACGCTCTAACTGAGAATCGAACGGGCAACGTCTAACTGTGAGGCAACAACACTACCACAGCACCACCACCGCAGTATATAAATATAAAATTATAAGTATAATATACTTAAACATGCCATAATCACTCTGTATCCATCAGACCTTGTTTTGCCCAGCAACAAAACACTAAGTCCTGCCAAGTCTCAAACCCAGGATGCTGTCCTTTACAATCACAACAATGTACCACAACACCATCTGAGCAGTGGAAATTTGTAATGCTTTAACAAACATATCATGCATTCTGGTCATTTAACATTAATTAAAAAAAAAAAAAAAGCAGCTCCAAGTCTCAAATCCATGACCCCGAGCACTACAGCCAGAAGAATGTACAACCACACCACAGAAGTTAATGTTGCGTTTTTTAAGCATATCATGCAACAGAAGCATACATCAGGGACAAAGCTTTGTGGAATCATTCATGTGTTGTATATAGACACACACACACACACACACACACACACACACACACACACACACACACACACACACACACACACATATATATATATATATATATATATATATATATATATATATATAATGAATTAGTGCAAGAAACGTGTAAAAAAGGCTGTAAACGGGGGTGGGTCACATATAGGGTCATATTTCAAATATTGCTGTTACAAATTAAGACATTTGCTACAGCAACAGGGTGCATTTCAGCAGACAATTACAGAAGGAGATGAGGATGGAAACTGAAATGTTATGTCATTATTTACTGACATAAATCCTTAGATCATCATTGTGATTTACCAGGCAAATACAAATAAATTGTGGAACTGAACAAAAGTATGGGCCAAACATCTGGACATTCTATGAAAATCCTGGCAGTGGAAAGGTATGCTCTGAATCCCTTAGTGCAATGAATTCGGACCAAGTCTGACAAAGTGGGGGGACAAAGGCCTGAAAATAGGGACATATCCAAAATACATCAATAGATAAGCTGAGAAAGTTGATGTAGTAACACTGTATGTCCTAACATATATCGACTGAAATATCACAATTCCAGGACTCAATTTCTTCTTATTAGTCGGTGACCTCAGTGCCCACATAATCCCACTGATGTGTCAGGAATACACAACAGTTATGTAGACCAGACCAAAGATATAGGCCAGACACAGGCAAGGAAAATGGGCAAGGCCCACATGAAAAACGTCCCATATGTTGGAACTAGCAGCAGTGTCCAGGCCCACACCACAATACTATGTGGGCAACTACATAGTTGTATGGCCTCAGCAATACTCGACAGAACAACATCAACCCCCTCAAGGTATCCTGAACACCTGTGGTGGACAGCAGCAATACACAACTACCATCATAGGTGGAAAAACATCACAGGACAGGCCAAGAAGGAACAGGTGCCTCATTGGAAGCCATGACACCTTGTTCTGCACAAGTAAATAAGGTCACAGATGATGTACCCTAAGGCTGTCTATGAGTGCAAACTGGAGACATCCTCCAAGGCCAATCACTAGGCCTTCCAAATGTGTGTCTGCAATTCCAGAGGCAACACACATATCTGCTCTGTAGTGGTGGTATATAACACCACATACACATATGCCATGGATATAGGCAACCGGTTGCAGACAGGTGAAGTGTAAACATCACCCCCCTGTCCCCCATAGGTACACATTTGCATGAACAGCACCTGCCCCCCTCCCCTCATGATCAAGAATCAGGTCTCTAAGGCCCTCTCAAAGGCAACACATAGAGGTCTCCATAGGCCTGATACCATTCCTGGTTGCATCCAACATGAACACAGGCATGGACTCTCAGACCCATTCTGAAGTGTAGTCAACCACAGCCTGAGCACTGGTGTCATCCCATCTGTACAGAAGACAGACAGAAAGTTAATAGAAAACAGGTTATGCATTAGCATTAATGCTCAGAAGGATACAAGTCTGAAACTGAAATGTATGCCATTATGTCATGACAGCAGTCCTCAATGACATGGCTGAAAACCTCAATTCTCTCCATTTAATATAGTAATATAATATTAATATCCAATAGGTGATAAATAAAAATATCAACTGTAAATCCAAAAGCCATAACAGTGCCAAAACCATGAGTAATTGTAATTATATAGTCCCCCCATGAATTATATTTTATGGATGGGTTTGCAGAAGGGATTCCATTTGGCACCTTACAATATCGTTTAGGATTTTTTCTTTTTATAGTTTGATACATGTAAGTAGGTTTCCTTGTAATATTTAATACTACTTTAAGTAAAAAGGAAGCAACTAATTACCTATTCATGGAGGGACTATATAATGATTAATTTAATTTAATTTAATGGTTGATTACTGATTCTGATTAAATCCCTGTGGAAGGGAGGAAATTGTTCAATCCGTGTTTGTTTTTTTATTGTGTTTTACAATAAAGTACTGTTTGAGATCATGGTACTGGCAGTGTTTGTTTTTCATATTATTCATGATAAATAAAAAATATACAGCTCAAATCCCCAAACCAAGATAGTGTAGTGGTAAGAATCCTAGTTTTGCATGCAGGTGTACACAGTTCGAGTAATACAACACCTGCACTACACCTCAAGCAACACATAGCCCTTCTAAACCCACACCACCAACACCCACACATAGTAACACTAAATCCACATATGCGGAGGTCCTTAACTGTAACCTGCCCAAGCAACAAGGACCTCTGAAGATGAAATGCAAACAAACACCAATCACAACCAAAGTGTCACATAGCACACAACACCAGTGTGCCACCCAGCAACAGCCCCTAAGGCAAAACAATGTACCTAACACTTTAGTCATAGGTGACTTTATAGTCAGGCACACTGGTATCCCACTCACCAGGCTGAAAAAGGAGAAAATTACAGTCAGCTGCCTGTCGGGTGCCAGGATCTGCCACATAACACATGCACTCAAGTCAGTCCACAACAAATACAAATATGACTTTGTCATTGTCCATGTTGGAGTGAATGACTTGAGATGTACTTCCTGGACTACATGAAAAGAGACATGAAAGAGCTCTTGGATCATGTGGCCCAGTCAGGTATGACCCTAGCCCTGAGTAGCATCCTGCCTTCACCCAGAATGATACCACAATATAAGGACAAAATGATTGACTTCAAAAGTTGGCTAAGCTTCTGGTGTCATTCAAAGGGGATCCAGTATCTGTCTGCCTGGGATGACATGATCGACAGACCACGATGCTTTGCCAGGGATGGTCTGCACCTGTCACCCCCTGGAATTCAGGTTGCTGAGTAAGGATCTTGCCACCTCTATAGTGCCTTTTTTAGGCAAAGCTCAAAGGACAAAACCACCACCGTAACAGGTACAAGCATGCAAAATCTGAAGGTAATGCTACTCAATGCTAGAAGTCTAAACCTCAAAATGCTCACTCTCAAGGCACTCCTAAAAATGGAGAACATTGATATCTGTGAAGTAACTGAGACCTGGTTCAAGGCACCAGAGAGCACCCCTGCAATACCAGGCTACAACTCTTACCATACTTTTCGGCCACCAAACCAGGATCAAAACACTAAAGGTGGAGGAGTGTCATTATTCACCAAGGATATTCACGCCACCAGGCTAGCTGCCCAACACAATGCATCAGAAATTCTCCAGGTGGAACTAACACTAGGTAAGGCTGCAATCCAAATTGCAGCTTGCTGCAGATCCCCCACCATGCCCCAAGATTCTCACTACACTTTTCTAAACGTACTGGAAAATATTAAGATACAACCAAACATCCTAATACTGGGTGACTTCAATTACCCTGCCATTAACTGGGAAAACTACTTGTGTACCAACACCTTTGCCCAACGGTTCTTGGAATTCATAAATTCCAGTGCCCTGGATCAACTAATCCATTGTCCCACCAAGGGCTCCAGTATCCAAGACCTGGTCATTACCAACATATGAAATTGATGCTTCACACCTATGGTCACCCCCTCGTTGGTCAGGTCAGACTATAAGCTAATTACCCTTAACATCCACATCCCACCCCCAACCCCCAGTAAGGAAACCTCCATAAAAAAATTCTCCAAAGCCAACTTCATGCTACTCAGGTCAGAAGTGACAAACTTCATGACACTCATGCAGATGGGAACTGAAAGTTCAACTGCAGTCATACACTAAGGCACTGTACGAGCATATCCACTCATGCATAAATCGTGCCATCCGAAATAGAACCAAGATGCTCTCCTCCAAAGAAATTAAGCCAATCTGGTGGTCCCTTGCCATAAACAAACTTTACAACAAAAGGAAGAAACTGTTGCAGAAAAGAGGAAAATCCCAGAATACAAAAACACCCTTACCAGCCTCAGTAAGAAGCTGATCCCTCATAAAATTCTTCAAAGCTAGTTAAGAAAATAAAATTGCTAAAAATTCCAAAGACAACCACAAGGCATTCTATAACTATGTCAAGAATCTAAATGGCAATGGTCAGATCTGCTCTGAGCTACAACAGAATGGCATTAAATATACTGATCCCAAGGATTTTGTCAATATTCTGGCAGATCAATTCAGTCCCAACTTCACCCCCCTCTCACCCCCTAAATGGCTCATCTCAATACCGGAAGATTGCCTAATTCTGGTAATAACGGCCACACAGGTAAAAAACACACTCTCCAAAGCTAAGAATACAGCATCCATGGGACCAGATGACATCCCGGGCTGTCCAGTTTGGGTTCATGAAGGGCCAATCTTGTCTCCTGAACCTGATTGACTTCTTTAAATCAGTCTCCAGAGCCGTGGACGAGGGTAAGGTGGTCCACACAGCCTATCTGGACCTCGCCAAGGCCTTTGACACCATTCCCCACTCTGGAATCACAGATAAACTTACTAAGCTGGGCATTAATCCCTACTTCACTCGATGGGTTGCCAACTGGCTTACTGACAGAGCCCACACTGTAAAAGTAACTGACTCCAAATCCAGCTCCAGACAAGTGACAAGTGGAGTACCTCAGGGTTCAGTCCTGGGATCACTCTTGTTTGGCATCTACTTCTCTCAAGTACAGGCCAATACTAAGGGACTCTGGCTAACAAAGTTTGCAGATGACTGCAAACTGAGAGTCATTATTGAATCTCCAAAGGATGTGGATACTCCACAAAAGGGCCTTACAGAAACAGATGCTTGGTGCCAGAGCCATGGGCTCAAGCTCAATGCCAAGAAATATATAGTTATCCCCTTTGGGAAAAAGCATGTACCTGTAAATTACCACATAGGTGGCAGCACGCTAAACACCAAAAGTGTGATAAGAGACTTAGGGACACAGGTGGACAGTGTTCTCACCTTTAATAACCACATCACCACAACAGTCAGGAAATCTTTCTATGTGGCACACCTATTCACTAAGCACTTTTCATCCAGAAAAAGGAGGTCATTGTCCCACTGTATTCATCCCTCATTTGGTATGTACCTCTCAAGACACCTGCAACAACTGGAAAGGCCACAGAAATACCTCACTAAAATAATCACAGGCATAAAGCAGATGCCCTATGCTGACCACCTTAAAAAACTCCAGCTATACTCTGTCACATATCGTCTACTCAGAGGCAAGCTCTGCTTAACATACAAAGCCATGTCAAACGCAGAGCTGTTGGACATGCTACACTTAAAGAAATCCCAATCCCTCAGAGCCACATGCTCCAGGGATCTAAACCTTGTCATCACAATAAACAAAACATGCTGGAGGGATAGGTTCCTGACCCAGAGACTCCACAGACTCTGGAATAGACCACACATACATGTCAAGGAGAGCGCCTCTTTTGCCCTCTTCAAAAGGAACCTTGACAATTGGATGGGAGAAAGGAAATTCACCCTGGGGATCATGTCAATCGCCCTGCTAAACAGGGGTCCAGGAAGTAAATAGTGTGTGAAGAAATAGCCACGGAATTGTTATGGCTAGGCTTGTATAGGCCCTAGGTCCGATAGCCTAGTACCAACCTATGAACCTATGAACCTATGAACAGGCAATGCAAATTTAATGGGAAAGGAGTGTTAAAAGTGCTATGTTCATATTAAAATATGTTGGGGGTTTTTTTGGCTTTTCCCGGTTAGGGGTCGCCACAGCAGATCTCCAGTCCGCTAATGATTGGCATTAGATTTTTACAGTGCTGAGGTGCCAGCCCAATGCCCAACCTTCAACAAAGGCATGCCCATTCACACATGTCTTTCGAACGCCACTCGACCATGGGGAGGACATGCAGACTCCACACAGAAGGCGATCCAGCCAAGAATCAAATGGGAGAACCTTTTGCTGTGAGGCGACAATGCTACCGCTGCACCACTGTGGCTTTTTCATATTAAAATATGAGGTAAGTTTTTTTTGTCACCCAGTTATATGAATAACAACACAGCCTTCATGCATGCAGTGGAGGACACCAACTGGCGCATAGGCCATCAGCTGCTCATGGGCATTACCTGCAAAAGGCAAGCTGCTACCTATGCAAAACAGATGTACACCCTACATCCTTGAGAGAGAGAGAGAGAGAGATAGAGAGAAGAAAATAAACTATGACATACTTGGTTGTCTCAGAAATGTGAGAGACCTATACATGGTATTTGCATACTAAAGTACTGTTGCACAAGTGTGTGTTGAACTGCATGTGATATACTGAGCTCATACTATTAAACTGTCCAGTGTTATGCACACTGACCATATGTGTGCCTCATATTTGTAATCATTTACTCATACAGTTGTGTTATGTCCGGCAAATCTGTGAAGACTGACATCACAACATCTCCTTCTTTTTCTTCTGGCTGTTCCCATTAGGGGTCGCCACAGTGGATCATCTGTTGCCATTTTTGCCTGTCCTCTGCATCCTGCTCTGTTACACCACCCACCTGCATGTCCTCTCTTACCAGGAACCTTATCTGAGGCCTTCCTCTTTTCCTCTTACCTGGCAGCTTCATCCTTATCATCCTTTTCCCAATATACTCAGCATCCCTCTGCAGCAAATGTGCAAACTAATCTAATCTTGCATCTCTGGCTTTGTCTCACATCCATCCAACATGGGCTAACCCTGTCATATACACATTGCTAATCCTGTCCACCCTTGTCACAACCAGCACAAATCCTAACATCTGTAACTCTGCCACGTCCAACTGATGCCTGCCTTCCTGTCAGTGACACTGTCTCCAACCCATATAGCACAGCTGGTCTCACTACTATGTTGTAGACCTTCCCTTTCACTTTTACTGGTACTCATCTGTCACAAATCAGTACTCACACTCTTCTCCACCCTCTCCATCTTCCCTGTACTCTCTTCTTCACCTGTCCTCCACAGTCATCATTACTCTGAAATGTTGATCCCAATCATTTATACTCATCCACCTTTGCCAACTCTACTCCCTGTATGCTCAACATTCCACTACCCTCCCTCTCATTCACACACAGATACTCTGTCTTAGTTCTGCTGACCTTCATTCCTCTCCATTCTAGAGTATATCTCTACCTCTACAGGGTCTCCTAAATCTGTACCCTACTCTCAGTACAGATCACACTGTCATCTACAAACATCATAGTCAATGGGGACTCCTGTTTGATCGTGTCTGTCAACCTGTCCATCACCATTGCAAATAAGAAAGGCCTCACAGCTGATCCCTGATGTCATCCCACCTCCACCTTAAACACATCTGTCACTCCTGCCACAGACCTCACTGCTGTCACACCACCCTTGTACATATCCTGTACCAGTCTTATATATAGCTCTGCCACTCATGAGTTCTCATACAGTACCACAACTCCCTTCTAGGCACCCTGTCATGTGCTTTCTCTAGGTCCAGAAAGACACAGAGCAACTCCTGACCTCCTCTGAACTACTCCATCAACACTCTCAGAGCAAAGATAGCATCTGTAGTGCTCTTACCTGACATGAAAACACTGCTGACCAGTACTCCTCACCTCTTTGCGTAACCTAGCTTCCACTACTCTTTCCCATGACTTCATGCTGTGACTGATTAATGTTATCCCTCTGTAGTTACTACAGCTCTGTAAATCAGCCTTATTCTTAAAATGGTACACAAATGCTTTCTCTCCACTCCCCATACAATCTCTCACTTTCCAAGATATCATTAAACAATCTGGTGAAAAACACCACTGCCATTTCCCCTAAACACCTCCATGCTACCACAGGTATGTCATGTGGGCCAACAGGCTTTCCAGCATTCATCCTCTTCATAGCTATCCTTACTTGATAAGCTGTTGCACTTTCTGATTCACCATACCCTCATCATCCGACCTTCTCTCTTTCATTCTCTTCATTCATCATCCTCCTCTCAAAGTACTCTGTCCGTCTGCTCAACACACTCTCCTCACTTGTGAGTATTTTTCCCTCATTATTCTTTATCACCCTTATCTACTGCACATCTTTCCTAACTGAGTCCCTCTGTCTAGCCAACCGGTACAAGTCCTTTCATCCCTTCTCAGTGTCCAACCTGTCATACAAGTCTTCATATGCCTCATCCTTACCCTTTGCCACCTCTCTTTTTGCCATGCAACTCCTCTCCTTATACTCCTGTCTACTTTCCTCATCTCTCCAACAATCCCACTCCTAAATCCCCAACCTCTTTTGCTGTATACTGACCTGTACTTCCTCAGTCCACCACCAGGTTTCCTTGTACTCCTTCCTCCATCCACATGTCACACCAAGTACCTTTCTAGCCATCTCTCTTACTAGATCTGCTGTACTTACCTAGATATTTGGTAAATCGTCACTGCCACATAGTGCCTGTCTTACCTCTTCCCTGAACTCCACCTCACAATCAC
Source organism: Protopterus annectens (assembly GCF_019279795.1). Taxonomy (NCBI): domain Eukaryota; kingdom Metazoa; phylum Chordata; order Ceratodontiformes; family Protopteridae; genus Protopterus; species Protopterus annectens. Next base: position 649,053,540 of record NC_056735.1, on the reverse strand, counting down.
CCTTTTCCAGTTCTCACCATTTGATCCTTGGTGCTGCCCTCACACTCCTCCTCTTGTTGATCATCAACATCATCTTACAGACCAACAGTCTCTGCTGCCTAACTACACTTTACCCTGTCACCACTTTACAGTCTCCAATCTCCTTCAGACTGGCCCTCCTACATTGTATATATTTCACCTGTGTGCATCTCCCTCCATTCTTGTATGTCACCCTATGATCCTCCCTCTTGTTATAGTATGCATTTACCACAGCCATGTCCATCCTTTTTGCAAAATCCACTACCATCTCACCATCTGCATTCCTTTGCTTAACACCATACATACCCATCCCTTCATCCCTTCCTCATCCCCTCTGTTCTCTTCACCAACATGGCCATTGAAATCTGCTGCAATCACCACTCTCTCACCCTTGGGTACAGTCATCACCATGTCATCCAACTGACTTCACATTTCTCTTACTCATCCATCTCACAAGCAACTTGTGTAGCATATGCACTAACAACATTCATCATTACACCATCAATTTCCAGATTCATAAACATTACTCTATCAGACACTCATGTCATCCTCCAAAGACACCCTTGGCATACTGTTCCTTCAGGATAGCTCCTACTCCCTTTCCCCTCCCATCCACACCCTGATAGCACAATTATGACCTGCCTCTGATACACCTAGCCATACTCCCCTTCCATCTGGTTTCTTGCACACACAATATATCCACCTTCCTCTGGCCATCATATCAGCTAGCTCTGTCCCTATACCAGTCATATTGCCAACATTAAAAGTTCTTACCCCTCACTACCACACTCCTAGACTTTCTCCTCTCTTCCTGCCATATGAGTGTTGGACATCTTCCAGGCTATGTCTGTCAATGCAAAGGCTACTGTGCTATTGAATGACTCAAGCATATTACAGCAATATTAAGACAGTGTCACTAATTTTGTCCCATTGCCCTCATGTTTGTGTGGTGTCCTACAGATGTCCTGCTCTAACGGGTTGAGAGGGATGACTGGGCAGCAACAGTGTGAATACAGTGTGCCATACTGACATAGAACAGAAATGGATATCATTTATTACCTGTGTACATGTCAGTATGAGTAGGTGTATCTGGCTGCCTCATAACAACAAACATGGGATGCAAAATGTCAGTTAAATAAGCTGTACATGTACACGTGTGTAATCTTAGTTACTGTGCATCCAACAGAGTGACATTTCTACAGCTACTGATAGTTGCATTGCAACAGAGTGACATTTCTACAGCTACTGGTTGTTGAATTGCCCTGACACAGCCATGAGTACTACAACAAGCATGATTATCTGTTTGAAATTGGAGTGGTGTGTTATGACTGTGTGTGCATGCCTACTACAAACAGTTATATGAACACCAACATAGCTGTATGAACTCAGAAATATGTTACTTGTAAAACGTGCCTCCACCAAAGTAGAGTAATCCCCTTTGCTGGACAGAAGCAAAACACAAACCACAGACTTAGTCCCTATATTGCCTTTACAGGGCAAATTAGGAGCTGGCAACAACTTGGCATCAAGTTAGCCTTTGTCTGATCAAGTATATAAGGTCACAGGTGGAGTACTGTAAGGCTAACTATGAGTACAAATTGGATTCATCCACCAAGGCAAACCACAAGGCCATCGTCACATATGTCTGCAATCTCAGAGGCAACAAACCAACCCACCCTGTAATGGTGGTCAATCAGACCACATCCACACACAACATAGCTATAGCCAACCTGCTGCAGATAGATTTAGGGTAAACATCACCCCCTGGCTCAGCATCACTATAGATGGATATGCACAGGATCCACATCCCTCCCCTCATCACCAGTGAGCAGGTACATATTGCCTACTGAAAGGCAACAAACATAAGTATCCATGGGACCTGATAACATCCCTGTAGGCATCCTACATGAACTCAGGCATGTGCTCCCAGCTCCATTACACACACTGTAGTCACACCAACCCTTGGCACAATCCACACCCCATCCACATGGAAGATGGCCAATATCATCCCTCTTCACAGACATGAATGAGGAATAGAGGATTATGAAATTAACAAGCCCTCATTAGGGTGAATATGACACATCAGGACCAGAAGTGCAATGCAAGTAGATACAGTGCTGATAGATTACAGGGGTATGTTGTGGTTTTGAGTGGTTGCTACTGGTATTCAATGTAGCTGTGCAGGTTCTGTACATATTGTTGCCAAATGTATGAGGTCCTGTGATGTGTTTCCCTTTTTATGTCTTCCAGGTGCAATGTCGCATCAGCAAAGGTCTACTTTCTTAGCAGCTGAGACAAAATCATAGAAGCCATACTACAGAACCATGCCATAATGTTTGGCAGGAACCAGCAACATCTGCAGGAGAGGACTAGCCTGTGGGATGATCTTGTTCACAGGGTAAACTATGTCGGCCTGCATGCACGTACATACAAGCAGGTCCGGCATTGTGCAAATGACCTCATATGCCATGCCCGGCAAAGGGCTGCTGCAGTGGCCAGGGACTACAAAGCCACAGGTGGGGCCCAGCCATGCAGCCCCCACTGATACCCACTGAGGAGCTCCACGGCAACCTTGGGGCACCCATCCCAGTACAACATCAGGGTACAGACCCCCCCCCACATGCTGGAGGTGGGTGGCACCCAGACAATGGACGAGGAGTGTGCAGGTAAGGCCCCAGTGGAGATTACTAGACTAGTGTAGTAGACATACTTCCATTTGTAGAGTATCTACGTGCATATGACAGGTCAGATTGCATTTGTGAATGGGGATTTCTAATGCACAGAAGTGCACATCTATGGTGAAGGACAGCAGATTGTGTAGTATTGGGGGTTGTACTGTAAATGTGCAGACATGCTGCATTCATCCTGTACCAATGTCTCATGTAAGTCTGCTGACAATACTTCTCTTCCACAAGTACCTAGGTCCCTCTGGTCTGCATGTGGGATGGCAGCCTGAAGCTGGTGAGTATGGAATTGTTCTGTTGTGGTTTGTTCTGTTGTCATTTGCCAATACCTTAGGCACGTGAAGGCCATGCAATGTACCATGCATAAAACTGTCACTCATAGCCATACTGCTTTATGTGCATGTTCACTTGTGGTGGGGTTAACTGCATTGCATCACAGTGGTCACCACAGGGGCCTATCTGAAAATAATGTAACATCCCTATAGCATACCTCACAACCTGTCAGTGCAAGACTTCTGGACAGAGACCAACAAAATGGGGGGAAAACGGCCTAAGTTAGTGACATGTGTGAAACATTACTCTTATAGAGTGGACATAAACAGTGTACACACCTCTGTTAAGATGCCAGGTATTTGTGATATATATATATACAAATTGAGACCACAATTTGTCAGTCCACAACTTTTCCAACCTGTAATGTGACCTATGACATGAACAATTCACTTCTAAAACCAATCAATCTGTTGGGCACCAAATGTGGAGTATACAAACCTTACAATAAGCTGGATGGGCACACCCTTCAAATAATATTTTATTGCAGCAGCTTGTGATTTACTAACAGCATTCAGTCTGCTTGGGTACATACCTGCCATCAAGTAAAGGCACTCTGAGTAGCACCAAATAACAGTCTGCAGTCCAAGTAGGATATTCATGACATTTGCTCATTTGCCTGCAACAGTAACAGCCATGGCTTGCAGAAAGCTTACAAAGCAGCAAAGGGATCTCATATTTGAAAGGTATCAGTCAAGAGTAGGGTACAACAACATTACCACAGCATTGCATATACAATTGAACACAGTGGAGACAGCTGTCAAAAGGTAAATTGAATATGGGACAAAAGTGCTGTTAAAAAGAACCTGACGTCCCTCCAAAAATGATGACAAGACATGTCAAAACCTGGTCAGGGAGGCTGCCAGGAGAGGGTCTATATCACATAGTCGAAGTTTTGTAAGTTCGAACACCATATGTTCGAACTGATATGTTCGAACTTAGAAAACTTCAACTATGTAAAAAAAAAAAAAAGGGAAAACTAAATAAAGGGTTGTAAGCAGAGGTGCAAGTCCCCCTGCACCCCCCCACACACCCGTCACTCCTTAATATACCAACTCTGAGATGGCACTACAATGGGGTAAAGGGAATTTTCCCTTTGCTGCACTGTATCGCTGTCTCTGAGTTGGTATATTTAAAGAGCCGGGGGTGCAGTAGGCCTTACCTCCCTTCTTACAAGTGTCAGGTAAGCTATTTCTTTTTTTTTTTTTTTGCATTCGAATTATGACAATTTTTAACATATGGTCTCGACCATATAACGTTCAAAGTTGTCATACTTCAACTATGTGATATAGACCCACCAGGAGACATAAAGCAACACTGAGGGAGTTGCAGGAATCTCTTGCAAGTAGTGGTGTTGTGTACTACATGTGAGAACACTCTCCCATATTCTGCATATGTCTGGCCTATGGGGTATCGTCAGAAGATGGAACCATTTCCCCACACCAAAAAACATCCAGGGATGGATACAGTTTGCAATATAGCACATCAAGTCTCTCAAAGGCATGTGTGAAAATGTGTTATGGTGTAATGAGACTATAGATCGACCTCACAGCCACAATACCAAAAAGTATGTGTGGTGCACAAGCAACACTCCTCTTAACCTGAAGACCAACATCCCCATGGTGAATCACGCTGGTGGCAGTGGCCTGCAGTGGGGATGTTGTTTCAAAGCCAGAACTGCACTTGTAGTCACAGTGGTGGGAATTCTGAACAGTTCCAAATAACACCCACATCTGGTCCAATCCATCAGGCATCTGCAAGAACACTGAGGATGGGGAGGTGTGTCAGCCTTCAACATGACAAAGACCCGAAACATACATCCAAAGCTACTTAAGAAAGGCTCCACCTGAACACACTCATGGTTATGGATTGGCCCAGCCAGACCCTAGACCTACACCAGATACAAAAACCCCAGTGTGACCTAAAGAGGGCTACGCACATGAGCTGCCCTTGCAATCTGACAGAGTTTGGTGACCTTTGCATAGAAGAGTGGCCAAATAATGCCAAGTTAAGATGTGCCATTCTGATAGACACCTTCACAAGAAGAGTGAATGCTGTAAGGTGCTTTAATAAAGTATCATTTTAAGGGTGAGCGCATTTATGCAACCACCATATTGTACATATTGTAGTCATTATATTTTATACATAACAGTGGTGCTGCAATAGCATTGTCGCCTCACAGTAAGACGTTGTCCTATTCGAGTCTCAGCTAGAGCGTCTTCTGTGTGGAGACATGTGTGAATGGGCGTACCTTCATTGAAGGTTGTGTGTCAGGGCTGGCAACTCGGCACATAAAAAATCTACTGCCAATCATTAGCGGACCGGAGTTCCGCTGTGGTGACCCCTAATGGGGAAAAGCCAAAAGACACAACAACAATTGTTTGTTTATCGATTGGACTGCACAGGTCATATTTCACATGAAAGGTGGGTAACATATTTGAATGCATTATTGTGGTCTCATCTCATATATTACAAGAACATGGCATGTTAACAGGGTTATGTACACTTATCATATCCACTGTAAGCTTAGAAGGTTGGTGGTGTAGCAGGAATTGTGTGACCATACATTTACTGCTGGTTTGTAGGTCTGACACTCAAATGTATGTCATTAATCAGTGATGCCACTCCTCAGATCATCCCAGTTATGTATCACAGAAACACAGGGGTTTTGAGAAACAGAGCAAACATATGAGCCAGACATCTGCATATCCTGCAGGGATCTGTACAGTTGTGAGGTATGTTCTGTAGTACTTGCCACTGTGCTATACAGGTGAACAGTAAATCTGTGTACATGGGTGCAGTCTGTGCTGGGAAAGAGCCATCACCTACCAACACTAATCATGTATCCCAGAGCTCTATATTGTTAGTTACATATAGTAAAACTGGTTGCTATGCATGATGTTGAAGGCTGTATGTCATGCATGTCACCATCTGGGTAATGTGTGGTCTGTGTAACAGATTTGTGCCAACTCAACTGCAAGTGTGCATGTGTGTGTGTGTGTGTGTGTGTGTGTGTGTGTGTGTGTGTGTGTGTGTGTGTGTGTGTGTGTGTGGGTGTATACCAGCCAACCTCAAAGTGCAGGTATTAATGTACATATGTTGCTTTCACCTCACAGGTGAAGATAGTGTTTGGGGTCCCTCCCTCTTGGAAACTGATGTCATTATCTCTGCAGACTCTTAACAATGATGGTAGGAATGAGGTTCAGGTGGGGTTGTCAGGGGCTGAATCTGTACCATTGATTGGCATCCCACTCTTGTCCACACCATCCCTGCACACAGTGACAATGCCCACACACAGCTCAGTGTTGTGTAATACCACAGGCTCATACATACAGAACAGGTTACTGCAGTACTGTCAGCAGGTCCCTCACAAGCATAGCCATTAGATTAACTGCAACAGATTCACCTGTCAACACTTGTTGGCCCTGCCATTTCTTTCCCATACACTCAACCCTGATGCAGTTGATGAGGGCATGCATGATACTGTGTATGAGAGGTTTGTGGTATGTATTGCTGAGTTCACCGGGTGGAACAGGGAGACAAAATGGTATATCCTTTGCATACACACAGCAAGGACTGACTCAGGGGATGTGCACACACTAATATAAACACAGTTGGCAATAGACAGATTATTAAACCTACATTTCCACCTTGATATACTGTACTACTACATACAAATGACATGCCCCACATAGATTATATGCATGAGACATAACACACTACCTCTTACAACATGTAATGTTCTGAATGCGTTCATGGATGGTGAGATAACCCACCAGAAATAAGATGTGGAGTCATGTATTGCTCCTACAAGCCTGGACATATGATAGTGTAGCAGACGTTGTATCACCATGATGTTTCAGTCAGGTATGATGCCTGATGCTGGCATGTATGTCACTATACTCACTGTGGCCAATTTGGCAACAATATCACATACATGGGCATTGTTAAGGGACACAGACCACATATAGTTTGCAAACATCTGGATATTTCATAGACATCTGTACAGAGGACTAGTATGGCCTGCACAATGGTTTAGCATGCGGCATGTGAGGCAGATGCTGTTACCACGCTATACAAAGTAATGCCATCAGGGGATGGTAAACAGGAGTAGATGTTACACAAATCAAAATGCTATCAGCCAAACAGGATATGATCTTCACCCAAAGACACACACACAGACACAGTTGCCAGTATTGAGATTAGAGCACCAACCTATCTAGCACTATGGAGCTTACATGATTTCACTTAGTCCCAAGGTACTTCTAAGGTGAATGAGATCAGCAGAGCTAGTAAAGTAGGGTGATGGGAAGTTTACAGGGTGGTACACAACTCAAAACAGTATAACCCACACAGTATATGATTCACACACACACACACACACACACACACACACACACACACACACACACACACACACACACACACACACACACACACACACACATTTTTCAGTATTGAGATTAGAACCGCTGCCTATCTAGTTATTTGTACTATAGTGTTACGTAGTTATTGCATGCACTACAGAGCTTACTGGGCTTACAACTGGCCAAATGTGTTGATAACTGCACAGCTGAGGTAAACTGTTACAGGTGCCAGAAAGTCTGCTTTCAGTTTTTCCCCTTAGATCTTCCTAGTTCTTTCTCTCCTGCAATTCAAATAGCCTAATACCTTTGCACTTCAACGGGTTTTTTTATCAATTATTCTAGCATACTTGAGAGCCATTAACAGTAGTCATTCCTCAATAAATTAGTTCCAGTACTTTGTAGTTATGACCGCCCCTCCTGGCATGATTAAAGAGCAGTTCTCTGTGCTTTTGCCCATTAACCTGGTGCACTTGGACATTCTGTGCACTGTTGCAACTGCCTCATGTACACAGACAACCATCTCCTAAACTCCCAACACTCAGACTTGTGAGAGATACCCTATATCACCAAATTGGAAGATATGCACTCTCCAGCGAAGACTGGATAGCTGGTCAAGATGAGAAGGGTCAAAACCTGCAACACACCACATGGAACACATTTCCCTCCAGAACACTCACTATCAAAGCTCTGACATACAAATAATAACCATACACTGACCTTCACAGAGGCACTCGATAGACATTTACCCAAACAGTAGAGACCACCAAGACAGACACACACTTGACCACCACAACAGATCACAAACCACAGGACATATATCTCACCTACACAGTGTTCCCCTCAACCTAAGCCACAAAGGCTAACCACCTTGCCTGACACAGTAATCATAGGTGACTCACGAACCACAAATCCAAAGAAGCAAACCAAAAGAACGATACCAGGCAGAGGTAGGATCCAGGGTGTAAAAATGTTTATTCCGAATTTAAAATGTCAAAAGGCACAAACAGAACAGCACAATTGAGTTTAGCATGCTTTCACTCCACTAATGCAGAGCTTCCTCAGAACAAATTAAGAACAATTTTACTTCCTTTTTATAAAACAATGAAAATTGATTAATTGATTGAAATAATTTCCTTAAAGGAGTAAACTGTACATTTAAAAGGTTGTGTATGTAACTCATGTAGACTCCAACCAAAATGCATAAACATACATAACCACTTAATTATAAAACCATAACCTACAAGGATAAATTATATTGAAATGCATATACACTTAAAATACATAAAATACACCAATATACCAACCGTAAAGGTAAAAATAACTTAATAATTGTAACCAGCCTGAGGCATCCGTAAAGGACCAAATTTAACCCCAAGTCTGTAACAATATGCATGTAGAATCCTAAAAACATATTACAAAGGGAGAGGAACAAGAAATGTATTAAATAATAAATAAAATAAACAATAAATGTCATAACTTTGCTTGTCTCAATTTCAGCACACTAGCAATACTAATACAATCATTCAAACCTGGTGGTCTCCCTGCATCTGTTTTGAGCTTCCAAATCAATTCTCTAAATTCAACCCTAGCTTCCCAGTTACCACCTCTAGGGTCACTGGCCACTTGTTCAAAAACAGCAAATTTAATACTCATATTGTGACACAATAAGGAGTGCTTATAAAAGGCATTAGATTCCTTCTTTTTAGAAATCTCATGCAAGTGTTCATAAATCATTTTCCTAAATGTACGTGTAGTCTTGCCACTATAAACACTATTGCAACCTTCACAAATACCTATGTACACCACACCCCTAGTGCCACAATTGTAATGCTTAAGGAACTGAAAACCAATGCCCCTGGATGGAATACTCACTTTCTTTTGTTGCAAAATATACTTGCATTGACTGCACATACCACATTTAAACATTCCCTCCTCAATTTTGTTTACCCCTCTTTGCTGGTCTCCTTTCATCTCAAAAAAATCTTTGAAATTCATCCCTCTTTTCCTAATAAAGGAGGGTTACAGAGAAATATATGTTCACATCTCCTCATTCACCCTTAATAGTGGCCAGTATTTTTTGATAACCTGTTCTACCAAGTACAATGTGGCCGAAAAACTGTGAATAAATGAATGATTGCAAAAATTCTCATTTTTGCCTGTATTTCCTGGCACACCCACCAATCGACCCATGCCAAGTAGTGGAAATAATTTTTCTTCCCTATTTTCAAGCACTTCTGCAACTAAATTCATTAAAATGGTTTCTGGATAATTTCTTTCCCTAAAAAGAGAACAAATAAAGTCAAATTCTTGAAGAAGCACAGCATAATCTCTTGTCATTCTAGATGACCTAATCAGTTGGCCTTTAGCTATCCCCTTTTTTGGTGATACGGGTGTACACTATCAAAATACAAATAAGCATTAGAGAAAGTGGGTTTCCTGTATAGTTTCGACTGGAAACAATGATTTTTAACATCTTTATAAATGGTAACATCCAAATAATTGATGGCAAACTCGTCTATCATGTGTGTGAATGTCAAAAATGAGGTACTGTTATTCAAGTAAACCATAAATTCCTCGAATAACTCTTTAGTGCCTCTCCAGAAAACACAGATGTCATCCAAATATCGGGTATAAAAAGTAATATACTGATGCCATGTAGTGTTGAAAACAAACTTCCGTTCCCAGAAATACAATACACAATTTGCATATAAGGGGGCATACGGAGCCCCCATTGGTACTCCTTTCCTTTGTTGATACAAATCACCATTGAAATAAATACAACTATTTCTAAGGATAATGTCTACAAATTCCAAAATCAAATTCGTCATATTACCTCCCAAACCTCCTTCAGAGCTCAAAATTTCACAAAACCAATCCAACCCGATGTTATGTGGAATACTGGAAAAAAGTTCCACTACATCAATGGTAGCAAACCAGCTAGAGGAATCAAATTTATCCTCAGTAATACTCCTCAGAAAGTCCCAGGAGTTTTTAGTAATATGAGGTATGCTGTTAATAAAATTCTTTAACTGGGAATCAACGAACATGGCCAAAGGTTCAATAATACTTCCTGCCCCCGCTACAATCGGTCTAAATTTAAGTTCATTTATTCCCTTATGAACTTTAGGAATTCCAAATATAACAGGAATTTTAGGATTATCAACATACAAAAAAATTAAACAATTTTTCATTAATTGCACCCTGGAGCAAGTGGTCGGTCAAAAGGTATTTTATCTTAGAGTAGGCAATATTGATTTCATTGCGTGACACCGCAGTATAACAATCTATGTCCTGCAAAATGTTATGAATGTACATCTCATATTCATCATTGTACATTAATACAACCCCACCCCCTTTGTCTGGTTTCATAATTCTGATTTTTTCTTTTTTTAATGATGTCAATAAATCCTCATCATCCTTAGATAAATTGTTCTTAGTGGGGTTGTTATAGTAATTAATATGCCTCACCTCTTGTTCAACCATTTCATCAAAAAGCTTCAAAAAAGAATTGATGGGTGAATTAAAAGTACTTCTTCTAGATAACTCACCATTATCCACCTATGCCCCCTTAAAATATATTTGCAAATTCAGCTTCCTGATGAAAAGTTTAATATCAATCAAAGTATTGACCATGGAACCATTCATAACTGGTACAATGTGAAACCCTTTGGTGAAAATACTAAAATACCTGTCATCTAAGACTAAATCTGTAAAATTGTAAATAATAAAATTGTCCTTTTTACAAATTCTAGGATCAGTCATGTTTGTCACTAAATCACTATCCATTTTGCTATCTAGCTCGTGCAATAACAGGGTAGTGTAATGCTGTGAATAAAGCGTCTCATTGCAAAACATAGACTCCTGTTTATCCACTAAATTCCCCTCCCCGGCTAATTGCATGTCAATACATTCATTGTTCAGTAAATCAATATCAAAATCCTGAATGTTTAATATTGCCTGGTTCTCCCCTGTGGTCTGCCCCCCCCCCCCCGAATGATAACACATTCTGGTGTGAATATATCCTTTGTTTGCCTGCTAATCTTTCGTTTCTCCTCACAGGGTCCTCTCCTAAAGGGAGATTGTGTTGATCCAAAATGTTATTGTTATCATGACCCCCCCCCCACTTCAGAATTAACAGTCACAGAATTTTTAGACTGGTTGACAAAATTAAAAGTGGGGTAAGCTCTACCATTCCTATAGTCATTTAAATCACAGTCAAGCTTTTTTACCTTTCTATAAATAATTTTGTCACAATACTTATCAATCTCCACAAATAAACTATCATACCTTCTAACATCCAAATTAGCTTTATGGGAGTCAAAAATTTTTTTGTGCAAGTCATTAGTTTCCGCTAGTAAAACCTCATTCTGGGACTGATAGTCCCTAACCATTAGTTTCAACATTTCTATTCCAGCTGCATTAAATAAATTAGTTAACTGCTTATATAATTCAGAATTATGGTTAACATTGTTAGGATACTTAAACAATCTGGGTCCTTTTGGAACTCTCTCAGTGCAAATACATTCATTAAGATAGTCAATTTCTAGTTGATTAGTCTTTAATAAATATCAATCCAAGCATTCATAAATATAACTTGTCTCTAAATGTGTTAAAAACCTCCTCGTAGCGCTCAAAAGTTTGGTCAATACTAAACTCATTGAAATGAAAACGTCTGTTAGACCAACTATCAAAATTAAAGTTAGTATTAGAACTAGACTTTTCCCCACAGCTGGGGGTTACCGTGTTGTTAATATCCTTTTTGTTATTATGTTCATAGTCACCATGCACCACACCACGTCTCTCAACATCTCTGTGCACTTTATTTCTCACCCCGACTGGTTCCTGCCGACCCTCTTGAGCCTCTCGGTACTGCATTTGGTTACCAGGTACAACAAATGTACCCTGTGTAGAGTTTTTAGAATTTTCAAGGATTTGCGAAAGAAGCACCATAATCTGCTGGAATTCTTTCCTCGTCACAGGTGTGCTATCGTCACTATTCAGCTCTTTTAACACTTCCGGTGTTGCCACAAACACCTCCGAGTCTGCAAACTCCGCCATGGAAAAGGAAAAGCACACACCCAGTCAGGTCACTACACAACTACAAGTATCACTCTGTAATTGTCCATATGTGTGTGAATGACCTGAGATGCACTTCCATGGACTATATAAAAAGAGACATGGTGGAGCTCACAGATTATGTGGGCCAGGCAGGTATGAAAGTAGCCTGAGCAGTATACTACTGTCACCAAGAATAATACTGCAGTATAAACAACAAATGATTGACTTCAATTGGCTTAAGTGTCTTGTGTCACTCTCATGGGATCCAGTATCTGTCTTCTAGGGATGACATAACTGACAGACTGCGATGGCTTGCCAGAGATGGCCTGCATCTGTAACCGCTGGATTTCCAGATACTGTCTAAGTGACTTGCCACCCCTATAGTGCCTTTTTAGGTAGTGTTCCAAATCAAATTACCACCATAACAGCTATACATATATGGAATCTGAGGATCATGCTGCTCAACACTAGACATCTACATCTCGAGATGCAGCCACTTGAAGCACTCCTCAAAATTGAGAACATTGACATTTGTGCTGTAATGGAGACCTGGTTTACAGCAGCAGACAGCACCCCTGCACTACCAGCCTATAACTCATTTCACACATGTCAGTCCCACAAGATGGACCACAGCTCCAAAGGTGGTGGTGTCTCCATATTAATAATGGATATGCACACATCCAGAGTAGTATCCCAGCATAATGCATCTGAGATACTTCAGGTACAACTGAAACTGGGTAATAGTGCAATCCAGGACATAGCCTTCTATAAGTCCACATCCATGTCCTTAGACTCTCAATCCACATTCCTCATCACCCTGGAATATATCAAGGTCCAACCCAACAGTCTCATACTAGGAGAGTCCAACTACCCCTCTATCAACTGGGAATAATAGTCAAGCACCAATACACACTGGCCCAATGCTTCCTGGAATTCATCAGTTCCAATGCAATGGAGGAGCTCATTCTGACACCCAGTAGAGGAAGCAACATCCCTGACCTGTGTTGATTACTAACATATGGGACTGTTGCTTGACAACAGTAGTCAATCGCTACCTGGTCAGATCCAACATAGAGTAATCACCATGGAGATCCAAACCTCACCCACACCTCCCGCAAAGGTAACCACCTTGAAAAACTTCTCCAAAGCTGACTTTGGGCTCATAAGAACAGAGGTGGCTAACTTCACAGCATCCATGCCAATGGAAAACACCTGCATGACTGCCAAATCATACACAAATGCACAGTACAAACATGTACATCAATGCATGGAACTAGCCATACCCAACAGAACCATGACGCTCTCCTCCAAACACAGGATGCCAATCTGATGGTCCCCTGCCATTAATAACCTGTACAACTTAAGGAAGAATGGTTTTAGAAAAAGGTGGAGTCCCAAGAAAGGTAAAACTCCTTTATTAGCCTCAACAACCACTTTAGATCCCTCATGAAATCATCTAAAGGCACCTATGATGGCAGAATTATAGCAGACACTGACAACAATCACAAATCTTTTGATAGTTATATGAAGAACCTCCACTCCAGTACCCAGAAGTGCTCTGAGTTACTGCACAGTGCTACTTCCTATACTGAGCCAAAAGGTACTGCCAACATTTTTGCCAGCACATTCAGTGCCAGCTTTACCCTACTCTCTCCCCTAGTGGAACAATAAGAACACCAGAAGAATGCCAGGCACCTAGGATTACTGCCACCCAGGTTACACCTGCATTGTCCATGGGCAAGAATACAGCTTCCATGGGACCTCAAATTATCCCTGGCTGTGTTCTACATGAACTACAAAGATACCTGGCACCACATCTGTGTGCCCTGTTCAGTCACAGCTTCACTTCAGGCTTTGTCCCTCCCAAATGGTGCAGGGCTACAGTCATTCCTCTCCATAAAGGTGTGGCAACTACAGACCCTGGGAATTATCAGTCCAATAGCCTGATGAGTCTGATATGCACAGCTATGGAGCGCATCATCAGGGACCTGATTGACAAACATATAGGTAATCTCCTAACTCTGGACCCCACACAGTTTGGCTTTGTGAAAGGGAGATCATGCCTGCTCAACCTGATTGATTTCTTTGAGTCAGCCACCAGGGCTGTGTTTGACAGTAAGGTGTTGCATACAGCCTACATCAATCTGGCCAAGGCTCTTTATACCATTCCTCAGTCAGGAATAATGGATGAACCCACAAAACTAGGCATCAGCCCCTATATCACTGGGGGGGTTGCAAATTGACTCACAGATAGAACACTCATTTGACAGTAGTGAGTTCCAAGTCAGACTGCCAGCCAGTCACAAGTGGAGTCCCACAGGGATTAGTCCTGGGTACTCTCCTGTTCAGCATCTACTTCTCAGGAATCCAGGCCAACACAAAAAAACTCTGTCTGATCAAGTTCACAGACAACTGCAAGCTGGGAGCCATCATTAACTCCACAAGTGATGCAGACATCCTACAGAAAGGCCTCACAGAGACCACTGACTAGTGTGGAAACCATGGCCGGAAGCTTAACACCACAAAATGCATCATCAGCCCCTTTGGTAAAATCTCATTTTCCACTAAGTACCACTTTGATGGGAGCCCACTGAACACTGAAGGCGTTATAACAGATCTGAGGACATAGGTTGACAGCAACCTCTCATTTAACCACCACATTGCCACTGTGCTCAGGAAATCCTTCTATGTGGCACATCTCATTACCAAGGGTTTTGCACCCAGGAAGAAAAAGGTCAGTGTGTCTGTGTACTCTTCCCTCAATAGACCAATCATCAAGTATAATGGCCCATTTGGCATGTACCTCACTAGACACCTGCAACAGCTGGAGATGCCACAGAAGTACCGCACAATGAGGATCCTAGGCATTAAACACATGTCCTACAGACAGACTGAAAACACTCCAGCTATTCTCTGTCTCATATCACCTACTTAGAGGTGATCTCTGCTTGACTTGCAAAGCCATGTCTGACCCAGCTCTTTTACAAATGCTACATCTAAAGACATCCCAATCTCTCTGCACCACACACTGCAGGGACCTAGACCTCATTACCACAATCAACACAACATGCTGGAGGGGCAGGTTCTTCACCCAGAGACTGCACATGCCCCAGAATAGACTTCCCATACATGTCAAGCAAAGCACCTAGATGACCCTGTTACAGAGAGATCTTGATGAGTGGATGGGTAATAGAAAGTTCACCCCAGAGATCACTCCAGTGGCTCTACTTGATGGGGGCACTGGGAACTAACATCAGGTGGCACAATGGTAGGGCACTTCTATAGGCTATGAGTGTAATGGCTCCAGGGCCATTAGCCTTGTACACACCCATGAACCTATAAGGGGAGTGACATCAGCATGACTGATAAAGTAGGCCTGTGGGGGGTAACTTATCAAAATACTTCGCTCTACAAATATACACAATTTTGCCAGATCTGAGAGTAGAGCCCCTGCCTATCTAGTTATTTGTGCTATAGTGTTACACAGTTATCGCATGCACTACAGAGCTTACTGACCTGACCACTGGCCAAGGGTGCTGATAAGGGGAATGACATCAACATGACTGATAAAGTATTCAAGTGGGTGGGAAACATATTGAAATGCTTTGACCTACAAGAATATACACTTTCCCACACATTTGCCGAATGTGAAAGTAGAACCCCTGCCTAGCTAGTTGTTTGTGCTATAGTGTTACACAGTTTTCACACACGCTACAGAGCTTACTGGGCTGACAACTGGCCAAAGTTGCTGATAAGGGGAATGACATCAGCAGGACTGATAAAGTAGGGCAGTGGCTGGGAGACTTATCAAAACACTTCTTCTTACAAACATACATACACACTCATTTTCTAGCTCTGAGATCAGAACCGCTGTCAAGCTAGTGATGTGTACCCTAGTGTTATGCAGTTATCACACACACACACTACAGAACTTACTAGGCTGATAACTGGCCACAGGTACTGATAAGGGGAATGACATCAACAGGAGTGATAAAGTATGGCAGTGGATGGGAGACTTATCCAAAAACTTCTTCTTACAAACATACACACACACTCATTTACCAGATCTGAGATTAGACCCCTGTCTAACTACTGATTTGTACTATTGTGTTATGTACTTGTTACACATGCTACAGAGCTTATGGCACTGAGGACTAGCCAAAGGTGCCAATAAGGGGAATGACATCAGCAGGACTGATAAAGTGGGGCACTAGGAAGTGTTGTGGGTGGGAATGGCCTAAAACTGTTTCACCTACAAACAAACACACACACCCTCATTCTCACATACACAACTGTCACACTCACACACACACACACACACACACACACACACACACACACACACACACACACACACACACACACACACACACACACACACACACACACACACACACACACACACACACACACACACACACACACACACACAGGCAGGTGATGTGATATAAACTCAACCTCAGTACTTTTGCAAAATGGGGCTCACCTTTTATTCTGGCATGTGCAACTGTTTACAACTGGTATGCCACTGTCCATAGCATCACATCACTGTATGCCATTCAGGGTATCCATGTGTGTGACTCACTCTGTCTGTATCCCCCTGTGTCTCTCTCTGTATCACTGTATGTCTCTCAGTTTCCCACATCTATGTGTGTGTATGCTTAAGATATATGTTGCCTATATATATATATATATATATATATATATATATATATATATATATATATATATGTGTGTGTGTGTGTGTGTGTGTGTATCTCACACAACAGATGCAGATATATCACATATGGGCCACCTACAGCTATCTGATGGTAATCCTATCTGACCTGTGTGTATTGGGACAGTTGAGGTGTAAATAGTTGTCTGTATGCACTGACATATATACACAATACAGTCATATATTCCAGTGTGGGTTCCAACATGCCCTGTGATTCTCTAAGTGTAGGAGCATGCCCAGTGTGACCTTCTATAGTTAGGGTGGGACTCCATTTCAGAGACAGGTGTGCTGCAGTCCAGGATTTTGTGTGCTACAGCCATACCTCTCAGGACTACACAGGACATTCCTCAGGGTACTTGTTTTGTTTAGGAGACATTTTCTGACATATCTGTAGTCTGAAACTGCAATGTATTGTGTCATTACCTAGTGCCAAACATCCTCAGATCATCACAGTGCTTTACCAGAGGAATACTAGTTTAGTTATATGATGCATAGATCAATATTATATGGGCAGCTATGTAAATTCTTGCACAACAAGGCCATTTGTGAGGTGCGGCTACAGCCAGTGTAGTAATGACACCCAGCTGTGTAAACAGTCCTGCAACCTGGTGATATACTGGCTGTGGATCTCCTGCTTGTGTGGCATCTTTCTAACCTGAGATGTCATATCCTTGTATGTGCATACCTCTGACCTGTACATTTTTTTGCAGGTTGTCCAGGTGTTCGGCTAGAGGTTTAATCCTTTCTATGTAAAATTGTGTTTTTATGGCAAGTTAGTTACATATAATTGAAGTGTGATGTTACAAAATAATACAGACTTCAGTGTTTCAAAAAACATAACCTTCAGACAATTCCCACTACTGCAAACCCCTCAACCTATCTACTTTCTCAGTATGTAAAGATGATATTTACAACACATGCCTATCATTGTGCCTTTGTTCCACTTTTATTTCTGCCCTTGTCCAGACATCTTGCTGTCAGAGGTTGGGAGTTACAGATGTCGGTACAGAGTGCATTCAACTGTGCAGGCATGTCCATTATTTGTAAAAGCAATCATAAGAAAAAGGATTATTGAGAATGACCACTGGCAACAGTGCCACAAAGCACTTATATTCACAAAAGCCTTGGCACCTCTGCTACACATCCTTCAAAATGTCGCTAATATGTGTAGTATATTCCACATAGTACTGTCACATTCAGGTATGTCAGTGGCAGAGCAGTTGGTTTCACTGACATGCATAACAGTTGGCACTGGAGTTATCTGCATATGGCCCTGTCAAAGGTAGCACTGTACCTAGGGCAGTACAAGATGACTGCTAGGAGAATGGGCTGGCTAGATCTAGACAGTATTAACTGCACATACACATAGATCATTGACCCTTGCATATTGTGGACAGGCAACATGTTTTCATGTGTATTGGTACAGCCTTGCCAATGTGTGCTATGCTGCTATTTCCATGCAAACATATATGTTACTGCATTTGTGTGGGTATGTGTGGGAGCACACCTGTCAGCTGTACACATTTGTACAAACTCTGATATTTGCTTTACATTTTGGCTCCATTTGCCATACTATTGTACCCTGTCTTTAGGACTGCAGGCATATCAGTAAAGAGCCCAGGTCAGATTGTACTGGCATACATTTGAGTTTCAGACTTTTTACCCTTCATAGCCTTACTGCAACTGTGGTTCCTGCTGTGCTATCACTGTTTGAGTCTGTAGGGGGTTAATTCAACATTGCCACCATTTGTGTGCCTTTACCCGACATTTCTCTGTGGTTTTCTACAGCTGACTTGCTGTGTGGGTGTGAGGGGTTGTTATGGGATCCCCACCCTGGCATCCATGCCTTTGACCTATGACACCGCAGTTAGTTGTCCCCACACATATAATGCAGTGGGATTTGCCAGCTTGGGTACTACAGCATAGTGTGTGGAAACCAGTTTTGGCCAGACATTTTCTGGTGTCCCACATAGCTGTCAGTTCTGTGCTGTTATCCCAGTAGGCCACCACATTCCACTGCATGCATGCAGCATTATCATAGATATGCTAGCCAAACATACTATTCCATTAATTTATTGTTAAGATGACTGACTTACCTTGTGCTTGCAGCAGTTGTGAGGACAGTGCTTGAGGGCCACCTATGTTGGATGCACACAGTACACTGTCTATACATGGTAAGTTACAGGTAATGTAATGTGTATGTCATCCATTCCACTGTGTGAGCAAGTCAGAGAGAGGGGCCAGTCCCTGGGGTCCCTACAATGTCAGTGTGTATCCTATGCATTGCCTCTTTGGCAAGGCATGAGCATACTGGGCACGCCTCCATCTGCCTACAGGAGCAGGCTCAGGGGTCTCCTCCTATGAGTCTCTCTGTGCCTGTGGGGACCTTGGCAATGCTGGTGGGCTATGTGGCCCTTCCCCATGCTGTTCCTGCTGCAGCTGTTTCTGCAGGATCATATTGTGTAGCATGGCACATATATGAACATGTGCGCACATGTGGCTGGAGAATATTGCGAGGCTTCACCAGATATGTCAAGGCAGCAGACCTGTGACTTGAGCATCCCAAAAACATGTTCAATAATGATCTTAGTTTGTACATGTGCCTCATTATGGCGTTCTTGTGTGGGTGTGTGTGCGTTTCCGATGGGTGTCATCATCCACGGTTCCAGTGCATAGCCAGCATCCCCCACCAGATGGCCATACGGGATGCCTCCACTTGCAAAACCCTGGTACAGCTGTGATGAATGCCAGATGTGGGAGTCATGATAGCTTTCAGGGCTGACAATACACACATTCATGATAATGCCCTGGGCATTCCACACAACCTGTCAGTTAATGGAGGGGAAGCCCTTGTAGTTTATGTAGACCCTACCCTGTTCACCGGTGGTGCTTTGATGTGGATGTGCATGTAGTCTATGGCAACCAGTACCTCCGGGTATTCTGCTACACGATGGAAGAGATGCATATTGCTGGTCCTCTCCTCCCGGGTGTTGGGGAAGTAAATGTGCTCACTGGCATGTGGTAACATGGCATCCAGGAACTGGAGGAGTACCCTGGATGCAGATGGCTGTGAGACCACCATGTCCCCAGCAGGTCTTTGGAAAGTACCTGTAGCTAAAATTCTTAAGGCTACACATACCTGGTATCAACTGGGATGGGTTCCCCTCTGTTGGTTCTAGCTCTAAGTTGAGGCTGGCACAGCTGAGTGATTTGCTAAAGTATGTCTCTATTCACCCTGTAGTGCTCTACTATCTCCAGATTATGTAGCCCCTGGTAGGTTACCGTGGGTACCTGAACACTTGTCTCCTCCTCCATGGTCTGTGGCATTTGTTAGTATTATCCTCCTCTTCACCATCAGCCTCTAGCACATACTGATGGATCAAAGCAATGGCAGACCCTAACATTTTCCAGTTAAAATTCCCTCACACGTATACATCAATGGTGCAGAGTTTGTGGGAAAAACAGGCTGTAAGGTGTTTCCATACTTTATACTGTTGTGCTGCAGATGCTGCCTGTATGATTGGATGACTATGATACATTCCAGCTGCTACCTATATTACTCTTGGCTTTGATTTGTCCACTGTGAGTGTTAAAGGCATTGCTGGTAATTTGTGCATGACTGCCTTTATTCTGCTGTTGACCTTTTTTAATTATTTTTTACTTACATCTCCTCCCATTTTCTGCTATGCAGCCACCTGCCAGCTGTATTATTGTGTGCTTTGCATGGCCCATTGTGAGTTTCAAGAGTCCCACATTAGTGATTTCTACTTCATTTCTCCTTTATTGTGCTGTTGCCCTTTATTTCTTTTTTTTACATCTCCACCCATTTTTAGCTATGCAGCCACCTGCCAGCTGTATTATTGTGTGCTTTGCATGGCCCATGGTGAGTTGCAAGAGTCCCATATTAGTGATTTCTACTTCATTTCTCCTTTATTGTACTGTTGCCCTTTATTTCTTTTTTTTAACATGTCCTTCCATTTTCAGCTATGCACCCACCTGCCAATTGTACTATTGAGTGTTTTCAATGGCCCATTGTGAGTTGCAGAATCTCATATTGCTTTTTGTACTGCATTTCCCTTGTTCTGCTATTTCTTTTTTTCCTATATCCTTCCTGTTTAAGCCCCAGCACACAGCACAGACCCATTTAGCTAGTGTAAACAGCAAGAAATGGTCCTCCCCTGGGCGGGAACACACTCCTCAGTTCATGGAATAAGACTATACAGCCTCAGACATACCCCCTCACTTAGCTGTACTTAGCTAAGCGCAACCCCGGGCAACAGAGCTCCAATGTGCTTACAGCAAGAATAACACATCCCCTTTTCATGTTAGTTGCTTCTCCTGCCTACACAATGGTGTTAGAGCCTCTACACAGTTAGGTGCAGTGTGACACTTAGAAGTATTTTGTGATTCAGTATAAGTCCCCTCATTAACATACCCCACTGCCTTAACCTGTAGTTACTGCACTACACAAGAGCCTTCCCCTTAGCAACCACTGTTCTCTGCCATTGTTTGATTCTGCTTGCCACATAGTATAATAGCAAAATGCAGTTTTCCATTAAAATCAACTTTTCACTATTTTATTGTTTATTTTCCCCATGATCCCATTGGTGCTGCACTGCTCTATGCTTCAATGGCCGAGATTGGCCATAAAAAATAAACTTTTATTTTTATGTAATTGAAACAGTTTGCAATCCCAGTGGTCATATATTTGGCCAATGGCATGCCTACAGATTAGGGTACATGCTTTTATTGGAGCTGTCATGACCCTATTTTCA
Organism: Protopterus annectens; assembly: GCF_019279795.1. Lineage (NCBI taxonomy): Eukaryota > Metazoa > Chordata > Ceratodontiformes > Protopteridae > Protopterus > Protopterus annectens. The sequence goes on along the minus strand of NC_056735.1, from coordinate 649,031,591 downwards.
TTTTTGCAGAAATGTCTGCACCTTCCACTGTTCCTGCACTATTAGCTGCCTGCTTCCTGGACTGCTATTTAACCTCATTTGCATGGTTTTCACCAGCAAATGAGGTAATTAGCATCCTGCATGGGTTTCCATGCAGGAACATTGTAGGCTCACTTGTGCACATAAAAACAGCATGTTCCTGGATTGCTCGGTGACCATATTTTGTGCAGGAGCAGCTACACTGCTACTGCAAGGAAAAAATCCATTTGTAAATCCCAGAGATTGTTTTTCCTTCAGACGGAATTAAAACTTTTGAAACATTGGGCTCTGCTGTATTCTTTCTAACATCTAATAACATTTTAGAACAAGTGGATGCTATGGATTGGTCATCTTCTTCATTAAAGAGACAAGCCAAAAGTAGTTGGAAAACTATTGATAAGAAGAAGCTAGTAGATAAATAAATATATAATATTTTGTTTTTGTATTTTTCATAGTATTCTAAGGCTTCACCTTTTTCAACTGTCTCAACATATAACAATAATTCACAACTGTGATACTCCTGATGCACTCAAACAAAACAAACTTAAAGCAAAAAAAAAAGGTAAAGTATTCCATTTTTCTATTCTTTTCATGTCAATACATATATCATTATAAATACTCTTTAACATTTGTCTAAATCTTTCTAGTGAAAACAAAATAAAATATATTTTTAAACAATTGTTATTAATTTTATTTATTCAGGGCTCTATGACAATACAGGCTTTCACTAAAACAAATGAAGGCGTAATATACAAAGTAATTCATAAACTTAATAATTTAGCCCTGATTCAGTAAAGTATTAGTATTCTGAACATTTATAATTATGTAGAATGGATGTGTGATTGAGTGCTTGTTTGACAGTGTTTAAATCACTGTTGAATATTTACAGTTACTATGCTTACAAAAAATTTTCATTTTTTTTCTTTGTTTCATTTCCTGTCTATGCTTGATCTTCTCTCTGGTGTTGTAGTCATTGTTTAAAAAATGATGATTTAGATGTTGCTTGCACTGCTAATGCACTTTTATTTGTATAAAACATGATTAAATTTCAGCTGCTTCTCACGCAGTCATAGAGAGAGCGTTTAATCAAACATGAGCTTAAGCTGCCTTTTTGAAACATTTAAATGGCTTACTTACTTGCTTCTCAGCTTCCAACCAAGATCGCAAGCTAAAACATATTTTTTTAACTTTTACTTGGTTTCCTCATGCCTAAACATTCTATTACCTTAATAATCCCCTTGCAAATATGCAAATGTCTCATTCTAAACAGTATGGTTCATTGTTGATGTAATCATCAAGGTTAAAGGTCATACATGAGCCGTTACTGTTTTTCAGCTCTTTAGAGTGACAAATACACTTTTTATGGTGACAGCCCATTCAAGAACAGTTACTGCTTTCATCTTATTTAAAGAGAAAAGCACACTTTTAATTTTGAAAAGTCATTAGTGAATTCTTATTGTCTTCCACTTAATTGAGTGACAAGTTCTCCTTTTATGTCTATATGTGTATATATATATATATATATATATATATATATATATATATATATATATATATATATATATAATATGTTAAATAAGAACCCTACTTTTAAATAATTTCACTCAAAGAACTTAAAATCTTAAATGTTGATAAAGAATTTATAAAACAATATATTTTGATTTGCATCTACCAGTTAGAAAATGGCAAAAGCTAGCTTAAAAGTGGCATAAGGGAAAGAATAAGGCACATGATTTTGTTCATTTATGCCTACTTCTCAGATGTAAAGATTTTTGCAGAGTGTCTAGATTTTTGCCTCATATTTTTTGTTTGTTCGTTATAAAATTATGATTTTCTGGCAAATCAATGAGGGCTGAAGTCAGACAAATAATGACAGATATTTAAGTTTCGGACTTCGTACCCTTCAGAAAATTCATGCTAATCAATAACCTGCTATTCTATAAACTATGTAAGTTTGTATGAGCAATACAAAGTCCCTGTTTCTGGGCCTCTGTCCCCCTGTTGTTTGTGAATTTGTCCAGATTTCTTGCTCAAGGAGATTAAGTGGTATGCATTTATGTCATAAAATATATATCAGTTATTAATGAGTTATGATGTCATACTGTCACTGATATTAATAGTAGAAAAGATATAAAAGTATAAATAAAAATTAATACAGATATTTATTTAAAGGTGAAAATGTTTGTTGCCTGAAGAATACCCATTTATTTTACTTTTGAACAGAAGTGAATCTGTTTAAAGCTCAGCTATAGGATTTGATCTATCAAATTAATATATTATCTGTGCTAACTGTCATATGAAGGTGTTTGGGAGGAAATGGGTAAATTATATGTTTCAGATTTATTTTCAGCAAAATATTGCCTCTGCTTGAATGATTAAGGCATACTACTTTTGTTGTCTATGGAGCTATAATTAAGTGTAGTTGCTTTAAACTCCATACCAAAACTCTTATACACTTACAATAACTTATGTTATTGCACATCTTGTTATATACATACAAGTTTACTTATTCTTAATCAGTAAAAAGTTAAAACATAATTATTTATATTATTGCATAGTTATGTAGTAACTATATTTAGAGTCTGATAATCTTTACAATTTTACATTTAAATCATTAAAGACTGTTCAAATATTATCTGAACCAGATGAGAATAGTATCCACTTTTATATAATTTATTATACTAATTTGTGTCTACCTAGGTTAAAGATATGGAATAGTAAGTTGAATATATAATTCACCTGCTAACTTAATTTACTAAGCTACTTTCTGATTAAAGTTAAATTTTAGATAGTTAGAGTGAAGAGTATGTCTTGAAAGTTACTTTAGAGGATAAGCTTGCATGGCAATGCTATTCAAGTGTGGGGTCTAAACCTCAGGGATTGCTCAGATTGTTTTTAGTTCAATTTTTAATGTTTTCTTATTCAAATGTTTATCACTGAGTGTCTAGGAACATTAACTACAGATATTTAAAATATATATATGCAAAGCATTCTCTTCAGTACTATATATTTTTTCCATTTCTATAAAAGTAATTACAGGTAGATATGACTAATTAAACTACTACTACTAATATATTCAAGAAGTGTATATCTATTAATATTAATGGGTTAAACAATAGTAGCAAAAGGGAAGTCTATTCAAATATTTAAATTTGTTTAGTGCTCAAATTGTATTCTTACAAGAAACACACTTATTACAGGAAGATATATACAGGCTTAACTCCAATAACTGTTTAGTATTAGTGAGTTCTCATTATAAACGAAAAAAAAAGTGTGGCTATTTTGTGGAAAAACTGTTCTGATGTCCAAAATCATACATTTATACTATGATAAATCTGGCATGTTTTGTGTCTGGTATCTTTGAATAAAAATAGAAAGATTTGTACATTAAAAAATGTATATTGAATTCCTGGCCTGGGAGCTAAAGAGGTCAAACATCAGTTTGAACAGTTTAAAGACATTATACAATACTCTAAAGGGAGTGTAATATTGGCAGCTGATTTTAATTGTATGTTATTTGATAGTGATTCTAACAAAATAATACATGAAGGAAACCAGCCACATCAAAGACATTAATTGACTTTATTGACATGTTCAATATTAAAGACGTAAATGAGTATGCTAAGCCAAATTTGTTATTTTTTACACATCATTCACACTGTCATGGCACTCACTCAAGAACTGATAGAGTACGCATTTTAAGAGACATAACTTCAAAATTGCATAAAGTTAAAATATTTATGTCCTTTGTCTGATCATAACATAATTACATATGACTCATTAATGGATACTAAACAAAGTGTAAATATTACTAGATTTCCAGCATGCATAATGAATTTGAAAGACTTTAAGGAATTCTCTATTAAGGAGATACAAACTTTTCTACATATAAATCTTATGGGTGTTACTTTCAGTTTACCGACAGTCCACTTCCCCGAAACCCAGTTTACTGACACGTCAAATCACTGACATTCTCAAAGCTGATGTTCCTAAATGATAAGTAAACACTTGGTCATCCCGACAAAAGAATTATTCAAAGAAAACAAACCCACCGATGTGGGGGGCTTTGCCCACCCACCCTCCTTACTAAATATACCAACTGAAAGAATGCACTGCCACGGGGTAAGGGGCAAAGTTTAAATAGATGGCCAAGTGTTCACTAACCATGTGAGTAACCTCAGCTTTGGGAATGTTGGTAATTTGAAGTGTCAGGTGAATACATGTCGGGGAAGTGGACTGTCTGTAAACTGAAGGTAACCCATCTTATGATGATATATCAGAAATATATATGGGATTCTATGAAGTTGTACTTATATTGGAAAGTTCTAGCTTGGTTTATTAAAACACAGTGGAATAAAGACTTATTAGATTTACAAATGAAAATCAATAAACTAAAGTTAGATATACAAAAGGAAATAATTTACTAAGAGAACTTGATGAGATGAACACAAAATGTACAAATATTACATTATAAAACTATGACTAATTTAGAAAAGATTGAATCAAATTATTATTCTAGTAATCCTAAAAATCAAAAAGAATAGCAAATAGAACAAAGAAGATTATTAAATCTAATCAGATAAAAGAAGTTTACATTCCAGGTACTAGGAAAAGGGTTTCATATTTACAGGGTATTTTAGAGGCTTTCAAAACATACTTTAAGTTAATTAACTCACATAACACAGAAACTGAATCATAGAATGTAATAAAACCCTTCTTTAAGAAATTTATCAAGGAAAAAACTAACAGAAGATCAAATAAAGTTAATTGAAAAACCTATTACAATGACTGAGCTTAAATTATAAATTAATAAGTTAAAATTAAATAAGGCTCTTGGACTTGATAATATTATACCTTAAATATATAAATTATTAACTAAAGAAGCTTTAGACTTATTGTTAAAAGTATATACTTTAGTTAAAGAAAATAATAACACCCCCTTCCTGGAAATATACATTAATTTACCCAATTCTAAAATCAGATAAAGATACAAAAGAATGTCCTACAGAGCAATATTGCTATTAAACATTGATTATAAAATGTTTATGGCAATACATGCTAGTAGATTAAAACAGTTGCTCCTTTTATTAATAGATGAAGATCAAAGTGGATTTATAAAAGCTAGAAACATGATAATATTAAAATAATTCTAACATTAATTGATTATATCAGTTTCACAGGAAGTAATATGACTTTAGTGAGCTAAATTATCTATAGTGTTTTGATTCAGTTCACTCGGATTATTTATTTCTGGCTTTAGATGAATATGAATTTTCACAAGAATAAAATATAAAATTGTTATATGAGAAATCTCTAGCTTATATAAAGATTGTGTCATGCATATCTAGATCTATTACAATCACCACTGGTATGAAATAAGGATGCTCTGTGCCCCCTTTGTTGTATTCTCTGGTCATTGAACCTTTTGCAAATTGTATTAGGATGAATACAAATATCAAAGGCACATGTTTTAATAATAGTTTAGTCTTGAAAGTTCAGTTGTTTGCTGATGATATGTTATTGACTTTGAAACGTGATAGTAAATCTTTACAAGCTTTATCTGATACACTAGATCTTTTCCAAATAATTTCTGGCCTTAAATTCAATGAAAATAAAACTAAAAGGTTACATATAAATTGCAATAAGAAGGATATAAGCAAAATGTTTGCTAAATATACAGTTCTAGACAATAAAATTAAATATGAAGGTGTTACTTTAACAAATTATATGGATGAAACACTAACAGTCAACTATAATAATATCTTAAAATAAAATTAAATGTCTCATGGGGGAGACAACATTGTTTTTTTATTATGGAGGACAGGTTTTTCCTAGTTAAAATGATTATTTTCCCAAAAAAGTTATATTTCATGCAAGCTATTTCTCTTCCTCCTCCTAAGCATTGTATACATCAATTTAATAGATTAATGTTACATTTTTTATGGTAACCTAATAAACCTAGAATTGTGTTAAATCATCATTTAAAGGATTGGGATGTAGAGGGAATTAAATTTCCTGACATTGAAATGTATGCCTTATCATCTATTGTCAAGACATTGACATTGTGGTTAAATCCATCATATTCAGCTAGATGGAAACAAGTTCAAGAGCATACTTGATTACAATCAGATTTTTCATTGTTGTCACAACATACATTCTGCCTAATAATTTGTATTGGATTGTAAGAGATTATACTCTAGACAATAAAACATAAACATATATGTTCCAAATTTATTACTAATACATTAACTACTCTTAAAAACTATTTGAATAGAAATCCAGATATTAAGGTTTGGTCATTCTTTCCCATTGCATGTACACAGAATAATATTGATACTTTTGACATTAACAAAATGACTGTACTTAGAGGGAAACATTTAATATATTGGCATCAGTTGCTGGATTCTGGAAATGTACTTCAAATGAGACAAGTCATGAATAAGTATAATACAGATAATGAATTGTGGTTGGTAGTGCAAGGATTAAGACAATATATTATAAATAAAATAAAGTCAATGTATTCATCAGCTAGACAAAATATCACTAAACTTATAGAATTTTTGATTATTATGGCGATTCAAACAGTTCAAAGTAAAGGCTATCTAAAATATATAAATTAATTAAAAACACAAAATTATATTATAAAGAAAGCTATTGAGATTATTATAAAAACATTAATAACCAACTCCCTGAAGAAAATGATAAAACACTAATTATGATTTCCACAAGGCAAACTTCTCTTTCATTAGAGTGGAAATTATTTTCTTGGAAATTTATTCACAGAATCTATATCACACCTCATAAAATGGAATTAATGTTTAATCAAGAAATAGGATGTTGGAGATGTGAATTAAAATTGAAAGCTAACTGGCAACATATGTTTTATGAATGTAGTCTTCTTAGATTATTTTGGGAAAATGTAATTATTTTTTGCAAACTGTTTTTAATGACAACTTTCAATTGACCAAATCTTTGATTCTGTTTAATGCTCCTATAGCTAATCATGTTCCCAGATCTAAATATTCACTTCTTTGGATTTTATTAGTTACTGCTTGTAAAACAATTACTACAAATTGGAAATGTGAGGTATTGCCCACGTTTAAAGAGTTCAAGAACATGGCTCTTAATGTCTCTTGAAGGAAAATAGCTACTATCAAGATATGAATATAAAGAATCACTTCATATTACAACTCTTGGATAAAAGTGACAGATATACTGTTGAGAACTGATTGTAATACAGTCTGAAATTGACTTTACTCTGAAGAAATATCTTGTATTTGTTTGTTTAGACACTCTTGTAAATAGTTTTTGTTTTGTTATGTGTTTTTTTTCTTTCTTTGAGTGGTTGATAAATTGATATATATCATTTTATTTCTAAATTAAGATACATTATATGAATCTTAAAAATCTTAATAACAATATTTGAGAAGAAATGAAGTGAATCCTCTCTGTGTTAAAGTAATAAAAATCACTGTTTCAACATGCTGTTTTCTTTTATTTTTCTAGCTAGAATGGCATTGTACAGGCTTCCAGTTCTCATGTCAGTGTTTTGAAATCCAGCAGTTGTCAGGAGTTTATCATATTCAGATAGAGTCCTTTCCTTCCCATTACAAACAATGTGCATGAGCAGAGACCACAGCAGACTTTGAATAGGTCCACTTTTGTCTTCATTCAGCACTTCTTCAATTATCAGCACAGCTCCACCTAAGAAAAAGAGAAGGTGAAGTAGAACATAAGAGGAATGAAATGGGGTTAACAAGTGGCTTTACATAATTGCTATGCTTTCAGCATCATTCACAGGATATTTACATTATAATTCTTAACCGGCATCTTCTATATAATAGACTGCTTAATTAAACAGGGAGATTGGGTTGGCTTAAAAATATATATACATGTCCTGCTTGTTCAGCCTCCAGCACAGGAACATATATGTCAGTCCTACTACTTCCAAGTTAGTATATGGTACTTCTGTTGTGCTCTGCATTGCTCTTATTTATTTTTTTGGATGAAGGATGTTTTTTAATTTCAGAGTAATTTCTCCTGAAGGATAAGTGTCATCACCAACCTTTAACACACATTATAAATGCATTATTCTAGTTTTCTCACTGAAAAAATAAATCATCTGTTCTTGATACCATGTATATTCCATGTAAACCTCTTAAACTCACCATCTACTACTTTTGGAAGCTTACAAATTCCAGCTATGCTACTCACTGTCAGAAGTGCACAACCTCATACCACAGGTCTTGACACTTCAAAAAGTAAACTCTGATTAAAATTGAAAAGCAATAAATCATAAAGGTCACTGTTATTTTTTTCAGAGGTTCACCAACTCCCATCTTTAACATCCCCATCTATGCTAGTTATATAGATTAATTAATAACCTCAGATTTGGTATATATCTCATTCATGTGCTGTTTATAGGAATGTGATTTACGTCTTTGTAGTTTCAGCAGCACTCCAGTTTTAGCTGACAGCCACCACTTGTTTCAGCAGCACATCAGTTTTAGCTGACAATAACCTCTTGTTTCAGAAGCACCTCAGCTTTAGCTGACAGCCACCACCTGTTTTAGCAGCACCCCAATTTTAGCCGACAGCCCCCACATGTCTTTATTTTAATTCCATTCCAAGTGTCTTTCTGCTGCAGATGGAATTTCATTATAGATGCCACCTCATACACTTTGGGCCTGTCCATACTGATGTTATTCTTCTTTTCTTTCAACTCTTCTAGATTTTGTTAGTATCCTTTTAGCAGCCACTTATGCTGCCTATATGACTAGGATTAAGTCTAAAATCAAATTTAGGACTGTACAGTTTTTTAAGGAATTCAAAAAGAGCTTGAAAAAATATATAATGCAATCAAACAAGAGTCAGTGTTTTTAGGATAATAACTAATAGAAAATCTGAATAATTAAAAACTTTAATTTTGCATTCTCAACATGCATGTAATAACATATTTCTGATTGTAAATGTAAATATTGCAAATATGTGCAAAGCAGAGTGGCTGCTTAATGAAAGCAGTTAGAGCTAGTTGTCAGCAGACCTTTGGAATTGCTGTTTATATCCATCTCTGCACATACCAGCATGCTCATCACCTGGTCTCACTACACTCATTCTAAAGCTTGTCTGCTATCTTGCTATGTCTTTGTGCCCAACGTATGGTTGAAAAAGCTTAGAAGACTAGCCCTCATACAATGTTAAGAAAAAGTACATAAATAAATTATACATAAAGTCCTTACCTAGATTTGTTATGTTATGCTAAAAGGCTTTTAACTAAAGCAGCTGATTTAGCTTACCAGCGGTTGATATGAGTTTTGAGCTCAGGTCTTCATATACATCACATATCTAATGCACACCTACTTGCCTACTTTTCTTTTAATTTTGCCGGCATTGTTCTCAAATAATATGCATTTATAAAACAAGACTCAGTGGTGAACAGTATAAACTCAAGTTATATTTTCCTAGTAAATCTGATGTTTGCTGCTGTTTCTTTCCTTCTTACTTTATCTTCAGTCCACCATGGGAATGTTGATGGGGCATGTAAGGAAATTATACTAGTAGTCTATTTAGTGTAGTGACCAAAATTATAGTATCATAGCCATGTTTTATTTCCAAACACCTTTATTGCATTATCACTGGTGACATAAGCAAATTTACATTCATATAAAAATAATCAAACTATATTAACATACAAACATTATATTTCACATATATTAATATATATCATATAACATAAGCAACATTACATAAATTATTCAATTCCTGCCTTTTTAACAAGAAACATCTTTATTAAACCATCACTTACTACATAGTTAATCATACATTTATATTAATGAAAACAAACCACACCAACACAGTCCTACTTGTAAGCATTTTACATCACAAACCATGCTGACACACTTCCAGTTGCAAACATTATACATCACTTATCTACCCGATCATTTTCAGTCAAACATCACATAGCTCTTCTAAGCCCTGCCACCTTTTAAACCTCATTCCTCCCTTGTATGTATTCTTCCCACAAGTCCCATTTTTTCCTGTGTAGTTTGCTGCTACCATTTTCTAAAGATCTCAGTTACAGTTGTTTCATCTCTGTTACTATATTCACTACTTCTAGTGTAGCTGGTTCACATTTTGATTTTCATTTTCTAGTAATTACTTTTTTGGCACCATTACTAGACACAGCAAGAACTTACCATGTCTATGCAATTCCAATTCTGTATCATAGCTCAGAAAAATCATCTCCCTCATCATACCAATCTGCATAGCCAGCATCTCCAACAGTTCTTCCTGCAGAGAATCCTTAAAGCCCACCAATTTACCACACTCCCAAAAAATATGTTTCCATTTATCTGTTTGATCCCCATCATACCTCCAACATTTGCTGTCTGCCTGAAGAAAAACTCTCTAGAGTCTACTTGAGGTATAAAAATATTGATGTAAACATTTCCAGGCAAAAATCCTAAGTCTTCCAGATTTTATTGCATATTTATTACTTATATCCTCCCATTATTTCTTTGTGAGTTGCTCATCTAATTTTTCTTTCCAGTCCTTTCTAACCTCATCTGATTGATTCTTATAGTTATCATGCAGCATTTTATATGCTGTATTAATTATTCCTTTTTAATGGTAGCTTATGTTCTAGATTATACTAAAAAATTACCACTGCTGGTCTTTAATTAGGACTCCCCTATTTATTTCCCTTTACCTATACTCTGCTATCAATCCCTTATAGGGAAGACAATCTCTAAACTGTAGTCCAAATACATTCTTGGTGTCTTCCCATTCTGTCATCTTTCACTCATTAGTTATTTGCTCCCAATACCTTGGTTTCTTTGCCAGTTTTCTCCAATAAATTCCAGCCCCCTCTTGACTATTGTCTGCATCACTAATTGCAGTCATCCCTAGTGGCAGAATCTCTCTATTCTTGTGTTGGTTTATTTCTTGGAATACTTTCTGCTACTTTATGGATATAATATTCTGCATGATTATTGTTATTTTCCTAATATCATAGCTATGTTATATGTGTACTCTTAAGAAACTGATAGCTGATCACAATCCATTCCTGAAAACTTAGTTTTTGAATGCCACTGATCTTCTAAGACACTCTTGACATTATTTCAATATTCATTAGCGCCAGCCCTAATATTTATAAATCGGTAGCAAACGAGACAAGAATGAAGACAGTGACTATCCTCATTATGTTTAAAAATGCTCTGTTTTCTAAAACATGCAGGCTAATATTCTAATATTTTCCCAGAAAATAACACATGTACATTTAAAAATGTACCTGATTGGGGGCTCTCTGCTTATTTTTGCTTTTGTCTCTATGTTTTTTTTTTTTTTTTTAGGAAAGAGGTGGAGTACTGTGCCTGAAATCAAAGCCATCACATCCACTTAAGTTACGGACACAGAGCTATATAACATAAACAAGTGTGCAGGCACATCATGGTGTAATGACTAAGGGATTCTGTCATATAAAATTTATGTACAACTGTGGTCACATTGTCATTAGTACTGGACATAAAGTAGCTAATAAAGATTCCATTATGGCAGAGCTGATGGGCTGTATACTGGGTCTTGTGAATTTTATTTTTTATTTTATTTTATTTAGCCTTTGTTGACAGTGTTAGTCCCACTAGGCTAGTAGCCTCTTTTCTTGGGAGACCTGGGATGGTATATTTTGATATTACAGGAACTTTGACTGGGGTATTGGGGAACTTCCCTTAGTTGTTCCTATGAATGGGGGGTCACATTTTGCCCGAACACTACCTGCTTCTGTTCCAAGTGCATTGGTGATCTGGAGAAGCATGGAGGTGGAATGTGAGTGATAATGGCAGTGTTGCATTCTAAAACAATACAATGCAGCCAGCTGAGAATTTTGGGCAGCGGGAAGAGATGAAAGAATCTGAATTGCTGAACAAAAAGGGAAGTGAGACTTCCAATATTATTAAGGATGAGGGAAAGGAGGCAATGGCAGTTCAACAAGGGAAAGCAGTCAAGCCTTCCACTGATTCAGAAGTGCTGTTTCAAACAGCACTTGTTTAAAGAAGAGATATCAAGAAGAGAAGAGTGCATTGTTACAACCTTCAAACTGGAAGGCTTGAGGGATTATATCATTAAGGGTTTGTTACTGGAGAGTGATTTACAAAGTGAGAAAGACATTTTGTGTGGAGATAAAAGGGAGAAAATTCAGAAGAAAGAATTGGAAGATTCTCCCTAAGATAACAAGGGAGAAGAATCCTTAAAAGGCAAAAATGTATGCAGACACGGTAAGAAAAAAGAAAACTGAGAAGCATAAATGAAGTGAAGAATCCTGCGATAAGAAAAAAAAAAAGAATCATACAGTAAGGGGGGATTCAATAAAGCCTACAGAGTCATTTTCTACTGTGTGTGGGTCACAGCATGATGCGCACATAGGCACAAAATGTTTTAGATTCAGTAAGCTCCATGTAGCGGGGCATACTCATGTGCAAACATGGAAACTTTTGTGGTATGCAAATTACAGCATCAGTAGCTGGATTTTATGCTAATGAAGCAAACCAACATGGAGAAGGGATTCAACTGTCTGCAAAGCAATCATACAGACTCAGTGTTTGTGTTGGCCGTGTATTTGTAAACTTTCCTAATACAGCTAGGAGAAGAGTCTACATGGAAACAAGAGCAAGTAAAAGCTCTGAAATTTGTATAGAACTGACCTTAACATGTAACAGCACACATATTATGACCTAATTACACAGGGAGGATGATAGAAAATCAGAGTAACAAATATAAAAATTTATTTTCAGTGCCATGATATAAATGCAGCTTTGCTCCCCCACACCCAAATGAAGAATATACTCATAAGTAATACAGACTTCTGAAATGTTTAAATGTCAGGAAACAGACTATTATACTGTAATTTAAGCATATACATTATGTAGCTGATAGATTACAGTCCCATTTTATTTAAATGTGTATTCATCTGTGCAGCTATATAGGCAAAGTAATACTCTCCTTTGTGTTTACAACATTGGTCTCCTGTGCAGTTTCCCTGCCTGCAAGATTACTAACCATGTAGATTCTGGGTTGTCAGCATGGTGAAGATGCAAATGAGGTCAAAACTCATTAGAATTGTTGAATCTTAAAATAGAATAACTGTGTAGGGATGTTCACATTGTGTAGGCACTTCCACAGTGTTTTTTTTTTCATTGGATATCAACAGTGAATGATGACATAAGGGGAGTGGGTGTTAGGTTGCACTTGCAGAGATGTACATGCAGACCTGTGAAGGGTGAAAGTGCATGTAAGCAGAGCACAATTCACAAGTTCTGTTTTATCATCATTATTTGCTATTAAAATGTGTTGTCATTTTCCACTTTAATTTAATTTATTTATTTTATTTTTTATTTTTATCATTGGTTGAGTGATCTGGCACTTAGTGCACTCACTAGAACCAGAGGAATGAATGGCAGATTTCTCTGTGCTTGTCCTGTAACTCTTCCTATGGCAGCACATGTATGTGTAAGGCTGGACTATACATGATCCTGGGATCAAGTACAGGGTGTGCAACCTTTCTTTCACTTTTAATGCTCCATGTTTGTGCAATATCATGCAAATCGATGAACTAATACCAGTTTTGTCTGTACTTACCTTATTTGCACTAAGGTGTGCAGAGGTACACAGAGGTGTGCATAGCATGCTACTGATTACTTAATAGTTGTGTTCAATAGATGTAATCAATTATAGCATAAGCAGTTAAATTGCTTGTTACATAGCCAATCCAACATGGTGGAGCTATTCAAAAAGATGTAAAGCATCTAGGTAGCCTCCATTTTGGTTTGTCCTGAATACTTCAATACCATTGGAGTAGAGACAAGGACATTTTAACTGACACAATGCTAGGGACTGCTGCGACTATTCTACATCTGTATGTGCTACAGCCTGAAGCCAATGCTACTGGTGCTGCTGACAATAGGCTTAGGCTGAGAAGGAGAAGAGTTTTTCGGGCCCAGGGTAACTTTCCATATGTTACATGAGCTGGAGACTGTAGAGCTCTACAGGGTGTTCAGGTAGACATTATAAGAACTGTGTGAGCTCTGCCATTCTCAACTCAGAGCCAGAGCCAACTGAGGGGAACCCATCCCAGTGGAAAAAAAGGTATGTGTGGTCCTTAGAATATTAGCTACAAATGCTTTTCAAAGACCAACAGGAGACATGATGGGTGTATCACAGGCTTTAGCATCCAAGATCCTCCACCAATTCCTGGATGCTATGCTCATACATGCCAGTGAGGACATACATTTTCCCCATAGTGCTGAAGAGAAGGCCAGCAATATGCAACAGTTTTACCAGAAGCTGCGATCCCTGATAAAATCCTCCAAAGCTAGTTTCTGAAAACAAAATTGCCACTGATTCTAAAGACAACAACAAAGCATTCTATAGCTATGTCAAGAATCTCAATGGCAACACTCAGATCTGCTCTGAGTTACAGCACAATGGCAATAAATATACAGACCCAACTGATATTGCCAACATCCTGGCAGATAGGTTCAGTGCTAACTTTACCCCCCTCTCACCCCCTAAAGAGCCCATCTCTATACCAGAAGAATGCAAAGTTCCTATAATCACGGCTGCACAGGTAAAAACCACACTCTCCAAAACTAAGAACACAGCATCTATGGGACCAGACAACATCCCAGGCTGCGTTCTACATGAAATACAGAACGAACTGGCACCCCACCTAAGTACCATGTACAATTATAGCTTCACCTCAGGCTTTGTGCCTGCCGAATGGCACACAGCAATGCTTATCCCACTCCACAAGGGGGGAGCCACCACGGTCCCCGGGAACTACTGCCCCATTAGCCTGATGAGCCTGGTCTACAAGGCCATGGAATATATCATAATGATACTTATAAACAAAGACATTGGTAATCTCCAAACTCTGGACCCCACCCAGTTCAGATTTGCAAAAGGCAGATCATGTCTCCTAAACCTAATAGACTTCTTTGAAGCAGTCATCAAAGCCGTAGACAGGGGTAAGGTGGTTCACACAGCCTATCTAGATCTTGCCAAGGCTTTCGACACCATCCCCCACTCTGGAATTATAGATAAACTCACTAAACTAAGTATAAATCCCTATGTCACAACATGGGTTGCCAACCGGCTCACTGACAAAACCCACACTGTGAAAGTAGCAGACTCCAAATCTGACTTCAGATCAGTGACAAGTGGAGTACCACAGGGTTTAGTCCTGGGCCTTCTCCTGTTTGGTATCTACATCTCTGAAGTATAGGCTAACACAGAAGGTCTTTGGCTAACGAAGTTCACAGATGACTGCAAACTAGGAGCCATAATTGAAACTCCTAATGGTGTGGACATCCTACAAAAGGGCCTCACTGAGACAGATGCCTATTGTCAGAGTCATGGCCTCAAGCTCAATGCCAAAAAGTGCATTGTCATCCCCTTTGGTAAAAACTCTGTACCCATGAGCAACAACATAGGCAGTAGTATACTTAACACCAAAAGTGTGATAAGAGACCTTGAGACACAGGTGGACAGTAGTCTCTCCTTTGATAATCACATCACCACAGTAGTCAGAAAATCCTTCTACGTGGCACACCTCATCACAAAAGGATTCTCATCCAGAAAAAAAGAGGTCATTGTTCCCCTCTACTCATTACTCATTAGACCCATTATAGAGTACAATGCCCCTTTTGGTATGTACCTCAAAAGACATCTACAACAACTGGAAAGCCCACAAAAATACCACACAAAGAGGATTACCGGCCTCAAACAGATGCCCTACACAGACCGTCTCAAAAAACTCCAGTTTTACTCCGTTGCATATCGCCTACTCAGAGGTGATCTCTGCCTAACATATAAAGCTATGTCAAACTCAGAGCTGTTGGACATGCTTCACTTAAAGAAATCCCAATCCCTCTGAGCTACATGCTCTACGGACCTAAACCTTGTCATCACAATAAACAGAACATGCCAGAGGGATAGATTCCTGTCCCAGAGACTTCCCATACTCTGGAATAAACTACCTTTCTATATCAAACAAAGCTCCTTATTAGCACTCTTCAAGAAAAATCTTGATAATTGGATGGGAAATAGGAAATTCACCCTGGGGATTACCTCTGTGGCTCTGCTCGACAGTGGCACAGGAAAATTATTTTCTTGGGTGGCAAAAGCCAGGGTACCTTTTTGGTTGGGCTTGTACAGGCCCCATGGCCGATAGCCTAGTACCTACCTATGAACCTATGAACATATGAACCTATGTAGCAAACTACTGTGAAGTACTGGGTGCTACAGATTGCACTTATGTACACATCAAGGTAACAACTGGTGAGCAGGGTGGAATCTACATTAACCACAAGTGATACCACTCTATCAACTGCCAAGTCATGTGCAATGCTCAGGGAATTTTCTTGAATGCGTGTGCTGGCAACACTGGCAGTTATCATGACTCCCATATCTGGCACTCATCACAGCTGTACCAGATGTTTGCTCAGGGGACATGCTGGCTATGCACTGGAAATTTGGGTGATGACACATATTAGAAGTACACACACACACACACACACACACACACACACACACACACACACACACACATGAACACAATAATGAGACACATGCTGAAACAAGAAACATCAAAGAGCATGTGTTTGGGATGTTGAATTCATGGTTTTCATACCTAGATATATCTGGTGTAGCCCTGTAGTATAATCCACACAGGTGTACAAAAATCTTCACAGTATGTGCTATGCTACAAAATCTGATCCAGCAGAAACAGCTGCAGCAGGATCAGCAAGGAGAAGGGACACACATCCCTCACCATTGCCTAGGTCACCACAGCCACAGTCAGAGGGGGACTCTGAGGTGGAGCCACAAGCTGCTGTCCCTGTAAACAGATGTAGTCATGCTCAGTATGATCTTGCTTTCACTAAGAGACAACACATAGCACATTCATTGACCACCTAGGACCCTAATACCTTTCTCCTACTCACATACATATAGTAAAAGTGATCCCAGGCAACTCATGCAACCTTTACCTCCACATGTGTTGGCTTTATACTGCTTGCATCAGTCAGAGTCATCCCTGAACAAACATTGTGTCAGCTGCTGCATTTGCAGCGTATGCTCTGAACTTAGAGAGTGTATTCTTGGATCATATTATGGCATATGCTTATATTTTATAATTTGCTGCAGTAATCAAGTACCTAGTGGTGGATTTAAAAAAAAAAGGAATTTAACATGTGAGAGCAGAGACGTGTTTTGCTCATGTGTCCAGCCATAAGTAGTAGGCATACCTCTCAACCTCTTAGAACAAGATATCTGGACAAAGCCAAAAATAATGGGGGGGGGGCAAAGGCCCCCAAATATGGACATTTTTAAGTACTGCTCTTACAAATGTAGAAAGTAGATAGAAATACAGGTTTTGCATTAGCATGAATTTTCTGAAGGGCATGAAGTATGAAACTCAACTGTATATCTGAATGCAAACCTCAATAATCCACCAATGATTTACCAGAA
The DNA here is from genome assembly GCF_019279795.1 of Protopterus annectens. Taxonomy (NCBI): domain Eukaryota; kingdom Metazoa; phylum Chordata; order Ceratodontiformes; family Protopteridae; genus Protopterus; species Protopterus annectens. The sequence goes on along the minus strand of NC_056735.1, from coordinate 649,014,050 downwards.
AACAACAATATTATGAGAAACAGACCAAAAATATGAGGCAAAAATCTGGACATTCTGCAAAAATCTGTACAGTTGAGAGGTGTGGTAGTAGGCCACAGGCATCAAATATTCACACAGTCATACCTATGAAGAATACTGATGTTCACTGCATGTCCTCACTTTAGCACCATATATTTGTACTTGTAAATAATTAAAGAGAGAACTTAGAAAGTAATGATACATATTGCAGTTTCGGACTTCATAAACATTCTCAAGATCAAACAAGCAGGATGCAGAACAAGGAGAGTAACAAGTGAATCATATCCTTGTTTTTGCCATGACAGTAACTGAGCTTACCCCCCCCACCAAAAGCGCAGTATACCCTTGTCCTGCCATAACAATAAACTCAGTTATGCTCCACCCAAAAGAACAGTATATGCCTGTTTGTGGCATCCAACCTGGCATTCAGTTTTAACCAAATGCATACCATATAACTCCCACTTAATATCCTCACACATTTTAAGGCCAGTTATATGGTATGGCTTACACACTGCATGTCTCACACTACTGGTCAGATAACTGATGAAGTACCAAGAAACACAGACATGCAAGATAGAGCTAATAATTTGCAAGCAGAATCATAAAAGGTTGTGTCATCACTAACTGCTCTATGTCCAAATATAATACAGATAATTAAATGTACAAACCAGAGCTGATGGTTTGATGGCAGTGTACATTCTGATACAGTTGGTTTTGTGAAGAATGACTTCAGTTCTTTGCTGCAAAGCTGTTTGTGTGGCAATGAGGAATAAGGCATCTATGCTGTTTTATGAAGCTGTATTGGTATGAAGGTTCACATCTTGACCTATGTAGAAATATCTGATGTGTACTATCATTTTGTACTGTCTAGATTATATATTGCTTTTCCTGATTTCATGTATTACTTCCTTTTTTTGACTGCTCTTATCTTGTTTGTGCAAAGTGCAGCATTGTAGCAACAGGGTGAACCAGGCACCCCAGGAAGCATATAGCCAAAAATAGAAGCCAGATACATTCAATTCTGACTCTTAGCCATCCCCAAAACCCTTCCTGGACTACATATGGGAGTGGGTTATAGCAGCAGGAATATATTACATAATACAAACTATTAGCAATGTGGCTCACATTTGCTCACTGCTCAGCTACATGCAAATAGGTTAATCTCACATATGTGTACACTTTGTTAACCATCACACAAATCCCCTGCTCACTGTGCTATGGGACTGTATATATGATGCTTTCTTATGGCTGCTTATTTCTTTTGTATGTCATAAAACTGCATGTGGAAACATTGCAAAGTAAGAGCCCAACATACCCATCAACCTCACAGAATAAGAAATCTGGACAAAGCTACAGATAATAGGGGGCAACTTTTCAACAACAGAAACACTTTTTAAATATGTCTCTTATGAACTTAGAAAGTGGAGACAGCAACAGGTTTGGCATTAGCATGAATTTTCTGAAGGATCTGAAGTCCAAAAATCAAATACCTGCTATTAATTTCAGACTTAAGTCCTCACGGATTTGCCAGTGATTTCCCAGAAAACTAAAATTTTATAAGAAATGGACCAAAATTATGAGTAAAAAATATGGACAGGCAAAAACAAAACTACTGCACCAGATAAAGTCCAGACCAGGCCCCAAAAATATAATGCAAGAAATCCAAGCAGGCAAAGGACATGTACGGCATAAAACTAAACAATTTATTTAATAAAAAACATTTAAGCGCTTTCACGTAGTACTCCCACATTTCATAAGACATAGAATTCTATCACAAGCCTAAACATTGTAAACACTGTTAAACCAATCACTGCTAGCAACCTTTTTCCCCTCCAATTAAATAATTAGTGGAAACCAAAGGATTTAAAGTAACCTAACACTTTAGCAAAGTAAGCATTTTTTAGTATGTTCCACCCACAACTTATATAATAGATTTCAGATATAATAAATAAGGCATATATTGCAGATATCTAAACCATATTATATGCATCATACACAAACCATCTCATCATACTGTTGCAAATATGCTGATGTTTTGGAAAATTTAATGGAGAACTGCATCAACAAAGGCTGAGACAGCCCTGTCATCCACTTAGTTAACTAAGTATACACCTTATATAAAATTTACAATAAAAAACTAGAACTACTACATGAACACTCATCAATGTTCAAAAAACAAACACATAAAAATATATAAAAATAAATACAAAAATAAATACAAACAAAACTAAACATAATAGCCAAATACTGCCAACATAAAAATATATGTGTGTATATAACATTACAAACAGAAAATATATAAATAAATAAATGATGTATGAGGAGTGTGTGCATATATATAAGCAGACACACCTATAACTGCTATAAAAAGATGTAAGGCAAAGAGAGTGCATTAAAAAGGGAGGGTCAGAACAAGGTTAGCAAATGTAACTAAGCCTTCTGTCCCTTAAAAAGGGTAAAAGGGTTTGAATGACAAAGCTTCATTTAAACCCATGCCCCTGTCAGCTTATAGCAAAACAATCCATTTTTGCTCAGTCTTTTCAAGTCTGTTCCTATTATTCCCCAACCTTATAGTGCTTGGCAAGATCTCTATAATGAAAAATATAAATCTATGGATGGTACCTTCTTCAACAATATGTATGACTGCAGTACTTCTGGTGTCTCGAATGTTGCTGTAATATATATATATGCTCCCTAATCATATCCCTCAATGGTCTAGTAGTCATGCCAACATAGAACTTAAAATATTGAACACATTGGGCTAAATATATAACATAAGCAGTTGAGCAATCAGCATAATGCCTAAAAATATATTCTTTATTTGTATCAGGATGTATAAAAACATTCTTTTTGTCAATATATTTGCAGAAATGACAATGTCTACAACCAAATGTTTATTGTCGCTTAGAAATAGTTTTGCTGGTTACCATGCCAGTTCTATGGCAAAGCCTACGTTTTAATGATTTAAATTTTTATAAGCAACTTTTGGATATGTCCCCACAACTTGCTCTATCCCACTTTTGATTTTAGGACATGCTAATTCTTACATATAATATCCATAACTTTCTTGTTGTCACAGGTATATGGTAGACATGATCTGCATTCTTTTGTTTCGATAACCATCCATCCTATTAACCAGTGGCATATTCTTTTCTGAAAAACAAGATTTACCTCTACCTCCCCTTTCCCTATAGGCCATTTGTAAATGTTCATCACATTCATCCTCAGTATATCCTCTATCCCTAAACTCTTTCTTTAATAAGGTTACTTGCTGGAACATCGTACTGTCTTTGGTGGTAAGTCTAAAAGTACGTAGAGCCTGTCCTTTCAAAATATTTTTGAATACATATGTAGGATGCATACTAGAATGTGATAGAAGGTTGTTCTTCCTACATTCTTTCCTATAAACCTAAGTGTGCAGAACATGCCCTTCTCTTGTTAGCTTGACATCTAAAAAATCAATCTCATAAAGAGATGTACATGTAGGAAACTTCAAGAAAGAGGTACTGTCATTTAAAAAAGAAACAAACTGTTCAAATAGTTCTGTGGAACCTCTCCAGATAAAAAATATATCATCCACAAAATTACTATAATGTAACACATTTCTACTATAAGTAACATTATTCAACAACACAGTATCTTCCCATTGTGCCATTACAATGTTGGCATTGGAGTTGGCACATGGTGTGCCCATGGACACTCCATATTGTTGAATGTAAAATTTCCCTTCAAACACAAATACATTATTGGTAAGCACCAATTCCATCAACATACATATAGTCTGTATGTATCCATTATCAAAATCACTATTTCTTCACAAGAAATCTTTCATATATTGGATGTCTACATAATTTGGTATGCATGTAAATAACGAACATGCATCCATAGTAACTAACAAATCTGTAACACATGATGGCACCTTCTGTAACTTATCAAATAGCATGATAAGAAAATGCTGTGACTCTTTTAAAATAGTGGGTGACTTCATTAATAAAGAATGTAGATTTTTTTCTAAATAAATGGATATAGGCTTTGTGGCCCAACCTCGGTCTGCCACTATTGGCCTATAGGGTGGGTCAGATAAAGATTTATGGATTTTAGGCAAGCACTGTATAAGAGGTATTAAAGGTTTCTCAACAATACAGAAGTCATATAACTCCTTACTAATATACCTAGAAAACAAGCAGTCAAATAACTCACAGTAAACATTATTTATAAGTTTTTGTATCTCTGTAAGATTAGTAAGTCTGTAAGTACTACTATCTGACAACATTAAAGTCATATTTTTTATATAATCTTTACAGTTGAGAATCATTATAGCTCCCCCTTTATCAGATGGGGAAATAATAATGTTCTCATTAGCTTGTAACTCCTGTAGAGCAGAAGATTCACCAGATATAAGGTTATAAAACCTATTACATTTATTCACTGGGTCATTATAATACTGTAATAAATCATGCTCACACATCTATAAAAATGCTCCTATTAAAGGGTGAAAATCAGGACAGAATACACTTAGTTTTCTCAATGCTGAAGGTTGCACAGCAGATACAGAAAACATAATTCAACATTACATTATGACAGAACAACTTCAGATCTACCATTACATCATTAAAAACACTACTAGCTGTAGGTATAAAAGAGAGTCCTTTGGCAAGGACTCGTAATTGAACATCAGTCAAAGAAACATCTGATAAACTGTATACTAATTGTCCTTTGCTGTGCTCCAAAACTGCTTGATTGAAAGAATCTTCAGTTGTCCACTTGAATGTTTCAGATGCTTCCTCCCTTGACTGGGCGATCTCTGTCTCCCTCTGATATTCCCTATGGGAAGAGGTAAGTTTAAAGCAACAAATTTATCATTGGGCAAGGACATTGTGGTCTTAGGTCTCACAACTTGTGAATTAGATACAGCAGCCATGCCATTGTCACTAGAAATGCTGGCTGCATCCAGAGAAGAAGAAAAATGAAAATTAATAGTCAAAGGTATCTCTGGTCCTGCCTCCAGTAAATTCTTGAACAAAATTAGAATCTTTAGATGGAACACCTGCAGCGCTCACAGATTTAACAAACTTGTGCTCTTTACCACTAGGCCCCCTCTTTAATACACTCTGTTGTCCTTCATTGTTAGATATACATCTTTTTATAGTAGTTATAGGTGTATCTACATATATATATATATATATATATATATATATATATATATATATACACACACACACACACACACACACACACACACACACACACACACACACACACACACACACTCCTCATACATTATTTATTCATTTATATATATATTCTGTTTTTACTGTTATATACACACATTTGTATGTTAGCAGTATTTAGGTATGATGTTTAGTTTTGTTTATTTTTTTTTGTTTTGTTTTTTGAACACTTTAGCAGATTGATGAGTGTTCATATAGTAGTTCTAGTTTTTTTATTTTAAATTTCATATAAGGTGTATACTTAGTTAACTATGTGGATAGCAGGACTGTTTCAAACTTTGTTGATGCAGTTCTGCATTAAATTTTCCAAAACATCAGTATACTTGCAACAGCATGATGAAATGGTTTATGTATGATGCATATTACACTGTTTAGATATCGGCAATATATGCCTTATTTATTATATCTGAAATCTATTATATAAGTTGTGGTTGGAACATACTAAAAATGTACTTACTTTGCTAAAGTGTTAGGTTACTTTAAATCCTTTGGTTTCACAAACCTCAACTTCAATGCAGAATAAAAACATGTACACCAAGCAGTGATTGAATTGAAAACAGTGTTTAAAATGTTTGGGCTTGTGATAGAAGGTAGGTATAACCCCATAAGTTTAATCCACCTCATCTGTAAGGCAATTGGAAAAATTATCATGGATCTCATCTCATAAATTGTTTGGTTTCATGCCATGCATGTCCTTTGCCTGCTTGGATTTCTTGCAAAAAATCTGGACAGTTGAGAGTTAAGGAGCCTGGTCTGATTACACATCATATATTTAAAATACATCCATGTGTTGCCACCCTCAACACACTAAGCACTATATGGGGTCTCACTAGTTTTTCCACATATATTAACCACACTGCAAAGTGTAATATATAATGTTGTGTGCTCCTTCATGGACAGGGCCAGTTGGTGGTGCTCACAACCTCACTCTGCAAAACTCAAACATCCAGCTATGCTCATTAAGGGTACTTGTGTTGTTACATGGCTAGGCACAGACCTATAGATCCCCTTTTTTACAGACCTCCTACTGTACACCACAAAGGTTACTAGCCCTAAAATAGCCCCCTCACAGATGCACACATCATTTTCCCATTATCTATGGGGATAACGTGCAAACCTCACATTATGAACTATCATTTTCCCTCTGGTTCTCCTGCTAGCCTAGATGACATGTGTTTGCTGAGGTAGTCCAGCTAATGCCTCATGTACACTGAAAACCCTTTAATCCTAAATCACTCAAGTCCAGTTTGCAAGACATCCACCTACAGTAAGAATCTGGAATCAGGTTGTCATTTCACAAACCTCAACTTCAATGCAGAATAAAAAAATTGTACACCAAGACCATTTGTCCACATTGAATTGAAAACAGTGATAATTTTCCCTTCCACAAGGGCAGCTGGCAACAGACCCAGGTAGGTATAACCCCATAAGTTTAATCCACCTCATCTGTAAGGCAATTGGAAAAATTATCATGGATCTCATCTCATACACATGGATATAGGTGACATCCAATCCCTACATCTGTACTAGTTTGATTTTGTCAAGGGTAGGTTGTGCCTGCTAAACCTGGTGGACTTCTTCAACAATGTGACTAGAGCCATAGACAAAGGCAAAGCTGTGCACATAAACTATATTGACTTGGCCAAAGCCTCCAACACCATCCCACATTAGTGCATCATTGAGAAACTAATGCAGTTGAATATTAACTCCTATGTTGTAAGGTGGATTGCAAACTGGCTCACAGATCAACAACACTCAGCCAAAGTAGGAGACTTCACCTCTACAAGCAGACCTGTCACCAGTGGGATCCCACAAGGGTCAGTGCTGTGCCCCTTTTGTTTGTCATATACTTCTCAGAAGTCCAGGCAGGGAAGTTTTAAAGTCTGCCAACTCATTACTCTGCCAAAGTATACGTTCCCTATTACATCTTTCTTCCCCATCACAACTCCAACATTTGCAATTTACCAGAGGATAAATTCTTTGCAGTCTGCTTGGAGTTTAAAAATGCCTATGCAAACACTACCAAGCAAAGATCCTAAACCTTCTAGATGTTGTTGCATATTTTGGAGCCATACATATATCTCCCAATGTTTCTTTGTGAATTGCTTATGAAATCTCTCTCTCTCTCTCTCTCTCTCTCTCTCTCTCCAATCCTTTCTAACCTCCTCTGATTGATTCCTAGAGTTATCATACAATATTTAATATGTCCTACTAATTATCCTTTTTTAACAGCAGGTACTGTTCTATAGTCTACTAAACACTCTACCAGTGCTGGTCTTTCACTTATGATCCCCCTATTTATTTCTCTTTGCCTATACTCTGATATAAGTACATGATAGAGAAGGCAATCTCTGGCATGCAGTCCAAATGAATTATTGCCTTCTTCTCATCCTATTATCGCCTCTTCCCATCTTATTACCTTTCCCTCTCAAATTATTTGCTTACAGTACCTTGGTTCCTTTGCCAGTTTTCTCCAGTAAATTCAAGCCCCATCTTACCTGTTGTCTGTGTCCTTAATTGCCATCATCCTTATTGACAGAATGTACTTTCTCCATCCCCATAATGGATTAGTTCTTAGAATACTTTCTGTTACTTTATATTTATAATATTCTGTATGGTTATTGTTATTCTCCTCAAGAATCTGATTCCAAAATCCCAGTCTCTCCTTGTTTCTTGAGCTTATTATAGAATTATAGATTTCTGCTTGTGTTATGTATAGCAGCCTAACTGTGTAGCTCTGAAATATCCTTTCAAATCAGGTAATCCCAAATCATCTTGTTCTAATGGAAGGACGAACTTATCCCACTTGACTCTTGCCCTATTCCCCTCCTAGGTAAAATCCTTCAACTCTTTATTAATTGATACCTGAAACTTAGCAGACATATCTAAATAAGCTTAAATCCTTCATAGTTGAACCAGATACTATTCCACTAGTAGATTTTAGTTACCCATGCCTTAGCTGGCCTACATATACTACTAAAAACAAATATTCCCAACACTTCCTAGATTTTATCAATGCAAACCCAGTTTAAATGGGTCACATTCAGGTTGCAGCAGTGGGTCACTTGCACAAATCAAAGAAGCCCCCCCGCCAAAAGGATAACAGTGGCACACACAGTAGAGCAATATAAAGCATGCAAGAAAAAAAAAGTAGGCAGTCAGAGAACAACTTATACCAAAGTCAATATATTTCTTCAGCATTTTAAAATGATTTGCATGATATTCTGCAGTGGTGAATTTTGCTGCCATATTGCCTTCCTAGCTCCTTTCTTCTTATTATTTAATAATGTTGTTTCTTCCTTCCTTTCTCTCTTTCTGTCTTCTATTCATGTTCATGCTTTCCTGCATTTTTTCTTACTACTTTCCTTAAACATTCAATCCAATGTTTTCCTTCTATTCCTTATCTCTAACTACATAATATATGTTACACTACTTACCTGCATATTCAACACTGTATATTTGATGTCATGACTAGTTACTAGTGATATTTTTTAACTATAAATTGTTTTTTATGATACTGGAGCTTTTCTCCTCAGCCCCTTGACTGAATTTTGATTGTCATCTAGTCAGACTAGTCCAGGAAAACTGTATATGCATTTGTATTTCTGTAGTGTCTTAGTCTGATAGTGGTTTTTTTCTCCTCGGGCTCTGCTGAAAATGGACATGTATCCAGCCAGACTATAAATAATAAATAAATAAATTTTGTTTATTTGTTTTGCTTAGTACAGTCACTAGTTCCCTCTGATTTAATTTAGCTGCACATTCACACCCGACTAATTTATTAATCAATGCTTCCCAGCGGTCTTTTATAGATTGCAAACAGTTATGTTTCAAACTAGTACCCCAAACACATAAAATAAGCATTAATACCAATCTTAGTGTTTAAAAAATGTAATGAGACTTACAGGTTTGAATGGTTACCCAAACACAGATTGGATTCAATGCCTAAAGCATCTTCCACAGTATCTATCTAATCACTTCATAACAAAAACATTTTATAGGTTGCAGAAAAACTGTGTCAACATACAAAAAATGTAATAGCATTATATTGTAAACAAACTTAACGTGTATTCATTATATATATATATATATATATATATATATATATATATATATATTTTGTTTTTTGTTTTTTGTTTTTTAGGAAGAGAAAGAGATATCACTTTATGTATGTATATGGTTTCTATGACACTGGTCATCTGTGGCTAATATTGTCCTCCATATTGTCAACCCACTTTGGTTGACAATGCAGATGATCAACAATTATGCTATAAAGGTGATAAAGGATAATTCATTGGGAAGGAGAAATATGCCCCTTCACTGGGGAGAGTGTCATCTCAGAGTTAGTATATGTAATTAGCAGAGGGTGAACAGCGGCTTACCCCCTCAGCAAAGGTTTACCATATTCTGCTGAGTAATGTTGGTACATTTACAGGTGTTGATATTTGTTTTTGACGTGATTGGGACGACATTAGGCATATTGATATAATGTACATTTAATGAATGCCACTAGTTCCATATATCTATCTTTGAAAAAAAAAAAAATATATATATATATATATATATATATATATATATATATATATAATATACGCAGACACACACACACACACACACACATATATATATATATATATATATATATATATATATATATATATATATATATATATATATATATATATATATATATATATATATATATATATATATATATATATATATATATAATATCTCAAAACCAGCACAAACACTCAGAAATAAACCCAAACATTAGGTTTAAGGTAAAACTGACATCAAATACAAAAAAATAGTAAATAAGATGAGTGAATACATTTCTACATTTAATGGCTAAAATGACATCCAATATATAAAATGCAAACCTGCATCAGTGCTGTCCACAGCTTCTTCAGTGAAAAAGGTAAAGCTGAACATGTTACATCTTAACAAGGTTATAAATCAGTTGAAATGAATCATATGACAGAATAAGAAATAAGTATATAAAAAAAATGTTCTATTATTTGCTTTTTGTTTATACAATAAAATTCATAAATAATCATTATTCAGTGGGGAACAAAGTTTCTAGTTTTACAATCCACTTCTCTCTTTGTTTATTATTTTGTAAACATTCATTGTGCATACTAGAATTTTGGGGAAAAGCATCAATTCCAATAAAACTAAATATAGCAACTGAGTGAATCAAGATATGCTTATATAAAACATTCCTGATATTATTTAATTAAATCTGCAGACATTTTATCTTTTAGGACACATATTGTTTAACTCACATAAAAGCATTACAGAAACATTCTACGGAGTAGATTATGCTTTTAATATTGCACCACAGTTATTATTTGTATGGGAAATATTCTTCATTATGAAAAAAAGTGTATATTTAACACAAGATTGCATTTATTTCAATTCCTATGTTGTTGGTTTCCACACAATGTGGTGAGGGTGAGGGAGATGTGTGTATATATCCCTCTTATGATAACTGAAAAACTTTAGCATGCACTTGTTTTCATTATTCATTCAGTCACTCAGTGTGGGGGGGACAAAGCTCCCATTTTTGGAATCCACCTTCATTTTTTGTCAAGAATCCTTTACAAATGTGCAAGCCCTTGTTTTTTGTAACAACATTTATATTCAGTACCTAACCAATCATGTAATATATTTTTACTTAGTATAAGTGGCCAATATTTGTTAAGGAGATTCCTCCTCTCAAAAGAGTTGACACCATAAGTAGCAACAAAATAAAATTGTGCCCACTGAACTTCCTCAGTTAAAAGAAAAAAAATATAGTCTGTATGAGATTTACGACCAGCCCACAATAATAAGGCTTCATTGGTGATGCAACCTGTATAAGGACAAAGTAAATGAATTCTTAAAAGTATAGCTGAGTGGAACTACCAGTATGTTGATGTTTTATACTGACATGCCACAACAGAATCTATTTAACAATTCGTTATTTCAATTATGATATAAGCAAATGTCTCAGTAGATATCAAAAACTTTGTATATCTTTGCACTCCAGTGATGATAAGGCAATGCTGGTATAAATATCATCTATAGAATCTTCTACTACTTATCTACTGGACTAAATAAAACATGTGCACAGATAAATGCAAATCTGTTAAAACCTCACAGAAATGTAATTCACAAATGTATCAAGCACTTTAATGATGGAAGCAGTGGTAGTACAGAAGATAATGAATGAAACAATCTCCCTATAGATTATGTTGATCAAAAAATATAGGCTGGAATTCCTAAAGGTTACTACGATGTGTGCACATTGTGTATAACTTGCGAAAACCTTTTGGAATTCAGATACAATCCTAATGATGTGTTCTAGTGAGGAGATGTGCATAGGTCCATAGGTTCATATGTTGGTACTAGGCTATCAGCACTAGGGTCCATACAAGCCTAGCCATAACAATTCCCTGGCTATTTCTTCCCACACTATTTACTTTCCTGGACCCCTGTCTAGCAGGGCGACTGACGTGATCCCCGGGGTGAATTTCCTTTCTCCCATTCAGTCATCAAGGTTCCTTTTGAAGAGGGCCAAAGAGGTGCTCTGCTTGACATGTATGGGCAATCTATTCCATAGTCTGGGGAGTCTCTGGGTCAGGAAACTATCCCTCCAGCATGTTTTGTTTATTGTGATGACAAGGTTTAGATCCATGGTGTGTGTGGCTCTGAAGGATTGGGATTTCTTTAAGTGTAGCATATCCAACAGCTCTGGGTTTGACATGGCCTTGTATGTTAAGCAGAGATCGCCTCGGAGTAGATGGTATGTGACAGAGTATAGCTGGAGTTTTTTAAGGTGGTCAGCATAGGGCATCTGCTTTAGGCCTGTGATTCTTTTAGTGAGGTATTTCTGCGGCCTTTCCAGTTGTTGCAGATGTCTTGAGAGGTACATACCAAATGGGGCATTATATTCTATAATGGGTCTAATGAGGGATGAGTGCTGCTCTACATTGGCCAGTGTCTGTGGCTGCTCCACATGTAAAACAGGCAGTCCTGGACATATGTAGATACTAATTAGGCATGTGCTTTCCCCCCTGGTAGCACAGTCAAAAGGCCATATCCCACCATAACAGAAGAGGTACGTAATAGGGATCATAGGAGTAAGGTAGGGTTGGGAGTTAGTGAGTGCATGTGAGGGGCTGCTTTTGTGAATGTGTGTGTATGTATGTATGTATGTATGAGTGTTTGACTGGGAGATAGTATATGGGGGATAGTGGGGGCATAAGGCAGGTGTATGTGTGTGTGTGTGTGTGTGTGTGTGTGTGTGTGTGTGTGTGTGTGTGTGTGTGTGTGTGTGTGTGTGTGTGTGTGTGTGTGTGTGAATGGATGACTGAACAAGTGTGTAACTTGGTGACTAAAGGAGTTTGCGCACGCATGCATGTGCGTGTGTGTGAGCACACATGTGTGAGAGTGGGCCTTACTATCCCCAGGGCCCAAGATTTGGTGCTGACATTTAATCAGTGTCTTTGTTTTGTGAAAGTGTGTACACTCCTGATGTCTTCAGCAGGTTTTTCTGAATATTCCAGCTTCTTCCCAAAAGCATAAAGACTCATTATCCAATCCAAACTGTTCATATGTAGAGATATAGTGGTCCATAAAAAGAAGACAAAAGTTGAATTGATCACTGAAATTGCCACACCTAGTGACTACAGTGTCTTGCATACAGAGAGACACAAAGTCATAAAATATCAGGATTTGCAAGCAGTAACAAAAGCAATGTGGAAGAAAGATACTCAGATATATCCAATAGCAGTAGGAGCAATGGGTCTTATAAAAAAGAATTCACAATAATATATAGATATGCTACCAATACATGTAGACCCATGAGACCCATCTCTCTAGGCTACCCAATCACTTCCTTTCTCCTACAGGTATCCAGCTCAACATCCATCCTAACTCTCTCACCCTTCAACAGTGCTAAACCTTTCCCAACAATCAGCCCCTACACTTGATTTGCACTGATGTTAATCTTTTCAACAGTAGAATGTCTACAACTCATTTCTACACTTTAACCTCTTCTCACTGCGTATATATAATTTCTGTATTATTTTTTTTATTTACACTGCATTTTTCCTTATTACCTGCTACAATATATGTAGTTAGCAAACACTGTATATACCCTCGAGGCAGTATTATGTATTATGTGTACTCACTCAGATGTTATATGTATCATACTATATGTACTTGTTTATGTTTTAACTGTGGAGCTTTTCTCCCTGGGTCTCCACAGAAAAAGGGCCTTGTCCCAGATGGACCAACCCGGTCAACAAATGTCAAATAAATAAATAAATAAATGTAACTCTGTATGAAATGCAGGAGGAGTCATTACTGGGCACATTGTGGGTGCTGCAAAGAGCACTTCTGGATGACATCAAAGACTGAAACAATACCAATTTCATGAACTTTAATCATACTTTGACTTAGGAATGGGGTCCAATCTCATCATGGTATTAGAAACCCAAAAGATTTGGAGAAATTAGGGAGAATTTGTATGGATTGTATCAATTATACATTTTGGAGCACTTGGACAAGAAAACAAGAACATTTTTCACACGTATCCAATGATATATAAAAAGTATGTCAAGATTATGTATTTCTCACTCTGAAGGAGGAATGGGCCTCCTCAAAATTGATTGCATGCATATATTTGCAGTCCTGGGACTGCTTACATATTTTCTGACCTCATCAGATAGGAATGTAGTGAAAGTTTTAAAACACAGAGAAGAAGGCTAAAATGACATCTTTACTTAGCTTAGTAGAAAGACTTCAGTGTCAGGCATGAATGGAACTCAAACCAGAAGTAGACAAAAGTTAGACAGCAACTTAATGAGCCAGAACAAAAACAAATAAACAAAGAAAAATATAAGGAAAAGGATCAGATGAAAAGGAAAGAAAACTGGAATATATAGTGGCAAGTAAATATAATGGCAAATATAGAAATCTCCTGGCCCAACTTTATGTTGAGCAAGATGTGATGCTGAAATAGTTATGGAGAGGAAAAATGAAGCCAAAAGATGCAAGGTAATGGTGGCCCAGGATAGTAGACTATGTACATGTTGGTTAACAAAGTCCATTAAAAAGATGGGAGAAACAGACAAGTGCAGGTTATGTAAAACAGAACTGGAACCAGTCACACATTTTGCTGCTGGGTGTGATACACTCATGGCAAAGGGCCTGTATACTGAAAGGCACAATAATTTGGCAAGACTGTTGTACTGGGGATTGTGCTAATATTACAATACAGAAGTAGCTGAGAAGCTTTGGTAACATGATCCACAAAGTACTATACAGAATGTTGCAGTTTATATCACATGGCATCGCCTATTACCAACAGTTAAAAATTTTATTTTTTATTTATTTATTTTATTTTACATTTGTTGACCGGGATAGTCCAACTGGATGCATGTCCATTTTCAGTGGAGGCCTTGGAGAAAAGCTCCAAGGGTAAGCAGATACAGCATTACATAATACCAGCATTACATTTTGCAAATAGACTATTTACAGAGATTACACAAGTAAGCAAGTTAAACAAGTTCCACAGGTTACAGTTAATCCTGAGCACAAATCAGGATTAAATTAAATTACACAGTAAACTGGTTAACAGATTTGTACACATTCTAGAGAGAGTTAGCCAGGCTTGATACATTGACATAGCCAGTTAAGTGACAAATGTTGTCTGAGTCTAGTTTTAAATTGACCTAAGGTGGAAAGTAAGGTAATATCAGCTGGAAGAGAGCTCCAGGATCTACTTACAGAGTTTGCAAAGAGAGAATCACCGGCTGTGTTATTAATTTTGCTAGTCTGAATTAGTAGTTTGTTAGAGGATCGAAGCAGTCTAGGATTGTTATAGGGGGTGATAATATTTTTAAGTGCAGGAGTATTGTCTGGATTATAGAAGATTTTATAGGCCATAATCAGTTGGTTATACTGGATTAGGCTGGGTAGTTCAAGCCACCTAAGCTGATTTAGATTGATGCAATGATGTGTCCTAAAAGCCAGCCCAGTGGCAAACCTGGCAATGTGGCTGTAGCAAATTGAGAGTTTGTTAAGGACAGTCTTGTTTAAATTCGAGAGTAGAGGGGATGCATACAGAAGGATTGAAAGAAGGTGAGAGCGAACTATGGCAATTTTAGCTGGAGGGGTTAGGAAGGCTTTTATTCTGTAAATTGACCCTAGTTTTTTATTAATGGTTTTGATAGTTTGGTTAACATGTAAGTCAAATTTTAGATTACTGTCTATGATGACACCTAATAGTTTTGTAGATGGGTCAGGGGAGATTATTGTGCCATCATTTGATTTTATGGTAAAGGTGAAAGCAGTAGACCTATTGTATTAAAGGTGGTCTGGGTAGCTGACCATAACTCTACTGGAGATGTGGCTGAGCAAACCAGAGCAGAGTCATCAGCATATTGGATACAGCTAACTTTTGGGATGACAGTATAAAGGTAGTTAATGAAGATGGAGAACAGCAAGGGCCCTAGTATAGAGCCTTGTGGTACTCCAAGGGTGTTAGGTAGAAGGTTAGAGATTTTGTTCTGCCAGAGGACAGCCTGCTGTCGACCATTCAGGTAGGATTGAAACCATTGAAGGGCTCCAGTATCTAGACAGAATGTTTGCAGGGTGTGGATTAAAAGTTGGTGATCAACCATATCGTATGCCTTGGAAAGATCTAAAAAGGGGGCTGAGGATATATAATTATTGTTGCGATTATGGTTTATGGTGTTAGTAAAGGCTAGGAGGGCTGAAGTAGTGCTGTGATGAGGACGGAAGCCATGCTGAGTGTCTGCCATAAGGCAATTTTGGATTAGGTGGTGCATGAGTTGTCTATGAATACATTTTTCCATAATCTTTGCAAGTGGAGAGAGTATAGCTATTGGTCTATAATTGGAGAATTCATTAGAGCTGCCTCCTTTGTGAAGTGGGATTACACAGGATATTTTCCAGATGGTGGGAATTTTAGCTTCTACTATGGTTCGATTGATTAGTATTGAGATGGGGTAAGCAATAGCATCAGCTGATTTTTGTAGGTACTTGGCAGGGAGTTGATCAGCAGAAAGTATAGTGGGTTTTAATTTTTTGATCAAGGTACGGATAAGTGAAGTGGCGACTGGTTGGAAGCTGAACGCAAGTAGGTTTCTAGGGGTGCTACTTTCAGGACCAGGGGAGCTAGGAGGTAGTTGGCTAACTAGGGCTTGAACTGTCTCAGTAAAGAATTGGTTAAAACTATCAGAAACATCTTCAGGGGTTTTATCAATAGTAGTAGCAGGGATTGGGGTTGAAGTTTGTCCAGGATGTAGTAGATTATTTAAACCTGCCCAAAACTTCTGAGGGTTATTTTGATTTACTGTCTGTAAATTACAGTAGTATTGTTTTTTGTCTTGTAAAATTGATTCGCGAAAACCAGATATAGTAGTCCATGAAAAAATACAAAAGTAATGTTGATGACAGAAATTGTTACATCCACTAACTACAATGTCTTATGTAAAGTGAGATACAAAGTCATAAAATACTAATATTTGCAATCAGTAATGATAGCAATGTTTAAGAACAACACCCAGACAGTTCCAATAGTAGTAGGAACAAAAGTTCTAATAATAAAGAATTTACAGTGGTGCTTAGATATGCTGCCAATACATCTACACCTTATAAACTACAGAAGGGGCAATTCTGGGCACATTGTAGGTGCCAAGAAAAGCACTTTTGGTAACATTAAAAACTGAAACTATACTAATTTCATGAACTCTGACTTACTAATGGGGTTCATTCCCATCATGGTATTAGAAACCCAAGTCACTTGGAGAACTGGAACTGTAAATAATATATATAAATATATATATATATATATATATATATATATATATATATATATATATATATATATATATTATATTTATTCTTGCTATCATGGCCAAGCCATGGTTCAAAAGGGTCTATGACTGCCTCTTTGTGCATCCAATTATCAAATTAACAAATTTAAAAAAACAGGCTTTTAAGTACAGAGTTTTGAAGGTAACCACTAGCATTAACATATGTTGTAGGAAGTTTCGACACTATTTTTAATGAGCACACCTCTGAGTCATATATATCCTGGTGAATATTCAGGCAGTTGTCACTGATGCTGGTTAAAACCATTTGAAGCCTAACTGATTTTGGCATGATTTGACATTAGCATTCTGTCTAGGATATATAAAAATAATGTGATGAAGCTAAGAGTATACATTAAAATTAACCAAACATAAGATCCCCGTCCCCACTATCCCAAACTTCATAACAGGAAGAAGAACTTTTTTTAATTTCATGGAGCCTCTTTTTTCTTTTTCTCTCCTACAAATACCAGATGATAGATGATATTCAGTGTTGATAAAACTTTAAAAAAGAGCTTATGGTGTTTCTTTTGAGTCCGCAAATCTGAAAGTTGAACTGATTAATTATGAAGTCAGAAAACAGCTGAGCAAAACTAGAGATCTCAAAAACATTCCAGAGAATGTAGAACATCAGCCTGAAAGTTAAATGTAGTTATTTTTAATTGGTGCAGCACTTACCAGGTTTACACGATTTATATATATTTTTCAATAACACAAGACACTGTTCATCATTCCAGTCATGAATAACCCTGGCCAAAACGTACAGGTCGGCTTCTGGAAGTGGATCTTTAAAGAAATCACCTGCAACAATACGCAAATAGTCAGGCTTTTAATTTTCTACTTTCCTTCAATTTCCCTGAGTGATAATGGATGCTAGTAAGTTTAAATTCCATGAAATATTAATAAAAATCAGAAAATGCATTAATAAACTGTTTATGTAGAAACTTTCTTTGTAACTAATGTTCAAATAATACACTTATTTGTACTCGTGATACAAAATGGCACAAATATATACAAAAAGCATGAGTTACTAATCTGATGTTCATTTGCTAAACTAATTAACGCCATTGTGCTAATTTTTCATGAGCACTAGAGAGTCTGTTTAAAAGAATATATGAAATAGAAGATATATTTATACTCAGAACAAAATGATTATATATGTGATATATGCCATCAAATAATCTATGTATCATCTCAGTGCATATATTGTGGAGGGTTGTATTTTCTGGAGTATATTTATTCCACAAACCTTCCTTAACAGTCTTACTTATATATGCTAACCCTAGCCCTAGCCCTATCCCTATTTTTAACTCTACCTATATTGCTAGCTTTAATCCTATCCTAACTGTAACACTAAACAGTATATACACACCTGACCCTAATCCTAACTCCAAATTCTAACCTGACCCTAGTCCTACTGCACACACACACACACACACACACACACACACACACACACACACACACACTCTCAGAACACTGAAAAATTCAGTACTTCTGAGATTTTTCAATATTGCAGCATTCTTGAGGTTATTAATTGAAAATTTTAAAACCTCAACATTCTGCACTTGGGATTGTAGAGTCCATTGTATTTCCAAAAAGCCTTAATTCATACATATACCACAGCCGACTGCAGAGCAACGTTTTAAGATACTTTAATTTAAACGCTTGAAAATAAAAATTACGTTTTTCATCCTGTTTACATACAGAACTTCTTCAGAAAAATCACACAGTTAAAAATTTCAAAGTGTAGTATTTATACAATGTTTATAAAAAGCGCGCAAACTTTTTATTAACGCTTATCTTCTTAAAGGAATATACGTACATACATAATGACAAAAAGACAAAAAGAAAGAGAGACTGGACAACTTCAATTTATACTAACAACTTTACAAATCCCTTTATATGTATACATATATATATATGCATGTGTGTGTGTGTATATATATATATATATATATATATATATATATATATATATATATATATATATACACACACACATACATATGTATTCTATCTGAATAGGGGAAAATGTATATATATATATATATATATATATATATATATATATATATATATCTCACATGACCAACATTCAAATGCCTATGATTTAATGTTTCCGATATTCTAAGAATGTCAAGTACACGGAAAATTAATTAAATATTTATTTAATAAATTTATGTGCAAATATATGTGTATAGATCTGTATGTGTTTATACATATCGAGACATGTACTAGATCTATTAAAATGAATTAAAATTTATTAAAATTATTAAAATTTATATATGTGTTGTATATGGACATACTACATATGTTTTATGTTATATATACACATATACACACACCCCCACACCCCCACACACACACTCACACAAACACATCCACGCACACACACACACACACACACACACACACACACACACACACACACACAAACACACACGAAACGCACACACCTACACAAGCGTGACCTCCACCTCACTTTATACACAATATATAGAAAAATATATGTGAATATATCATGTATTTTATAAAGTTTATAAAATGTGAGATGTAAATTATTAAATAATAAGTTGTGAAAAATATAAAATATAAAATAATTATAATATGCAATAAAAATATATACCGATTGTGCCTTTGAATGTTTGTATATGCACAATCTAAACTTGCATTTCAATGAAACTTATAGAATCCTTAAAAGTTCTGTATTGACAATTCATCAAATATTTAACATTCAATGTTTGATAACACATTACAATGAAAACTTTTCATGTTAATATATATGTTGATAAATTTAAATAAAAAATACATAAATTTAATACATTTAATAAATATAATATTGATATTAATATTAATATCCATAATTTAATGAATTAATAATTCAATGATACCATAAATTTTATATCCTATAAAATTTTTTATATTTTACGAAATATAAAATATTTATGTGAAGAGCTATTTATATAAATAATTGTTGATTATTATATTAAATTAAAAATTATGTTTTGTTGTTATTAAAAAACTCTTTATATGTTATAACCTATCTTTCTAAACTTCTCAACCTCAACAGGCACATTATTGAACATTTATCATTTAAACCTGGGTTCACAAATGCATTCAATCTAAGTTGCCAAATCAATTCCATTTTCTCCAATAATAGGGTAGATGGCCCTCCTCTGTCATCTTGTTGGATTTGCTGAATTATCTTAAATTTGAATTTGTGTTGTGGATGCATTATGATATGCATTGCCAAAGCATTGTCCTCCCTTTTATGTGTTATATTTCTTAGGTGTTCAGATATTCTGTCCCTTAATCTTCTGTCTGTTTTACCTATATAAAAGGAGGGACATGCTTGGCACTTTGCAACATTAACTACTCCTCTGGTATTACAATTGAAACTGTCCTTTAACCGAATCGTGTAGGAATTGATGGCTATGTTGATACCTTCATCTATTATATAACAATAGGGACAGCAACCACATTGTTTCATACCTATATTTCTATTATTACATTTTCTTTTTCTTTGAAAAATTTCTTTATAACTAATACCCTTTCTCCAAATCACCTTTGGTATAAAATTGAAAATGGTACTTAAATCCATTTCATCATTTAATAAGGACCAATTTTTGAAAATGATTTCTTTTATATCCAGATAGTTGGATGAAAAACTCATAATACATGCTGAGTTGAATTCAGTTTGAACGGGTGTGTTTGCTACCTGGTCAACATCCAACTCACTTATATTCACTTCTTTATTAAAGGAATCTACCTTGGTATTGAGTATTGGTTCATAAATACCATTCTTTCTTTTTAATGTTACTTCTTGAATTAAATCATCTATCAATTGGATAGGATAAGCTCTATTGAGAAGCATTTCCTTTAAGACCATGCATTCTTTTTGAAAATTCTCATCAATAGATATCATTCTTGCAGCCCTTACTAACTGACCTTTCAAAACTGAACGTTTTTAGTGAAATGGGTGGGCACTAGAAAAGTGTAAAAATTTATTTGAATATGTTGGCTTCCTATATAATACCACTTCATAATGCCTATCAACATTATTTTTTGATACTTCAACATCCAGAAAGACCATAACATTATCATTGGACGAATGGGATAATTCTAAAAAATCAGTTGTGTTATTCATCATATGAATCAATTCTATTGCTTCAACTGACGACCCTTCTATGATTATAAAAATGTTGTCAATAAACCTACCATAAAATTTAACAATATATTTGAACAATCTATTTATAAAGATATATGTGGTCTCCCAATGTGCCAACACCATGTTGGCATAACTAGAGACACATGGTGAACCCATTGCCACTCATTCTTTCTGTTTATAATATTGTTTGTTGAATAGTATGAAGTTATAAGACAAGATTATATTCAACAACTCCTGAACCAGGGTTATCTCTGCCTGGGGTGCATTCAGTTTTGTCCATTCTAGAGATTACCCATTCAATACCTGTTTGTTGGGGGATACAAGTATATAAGTCCTTTATATCCATTGTTATAAAACTATACTGGTGTGAATAAGAAAAATTATTCAAACTGGCTAGAAAGGCCCAAGAATCCTTTAAAATCCATGATTCTTATATTACATATTTCTTTAAGATTGAATCTACAAGTTTTGCACATGCATAAGTTGACAAATGTCTACCATCGACTATAGGTCTAAATGGTGGATTGTGAAGACTCTTATGTATTTTAGGCACTCCAAATTTGTATGGTGTTTGAGGGACAAGAATAGTTAAATAATTAAAAGTGTGCAAGTCTATTCTAGCCTCTATGAACAGCTCATTGAGAAATCCTTTTATGAACTGGTTCGCCTTATTATATTCATTAAGTGATGCTTTTACATACGCATCACTTTCCAATATATTCATAATGCGACTTTCATAATCCGGTAAGTCCATGAAGACCAAGCCTCCGCCCTTATCAGGATTGATAATCCTGATATTGGCGGACATTAAAGCTTCAAGGTCTTCCCTTTCTTCCCGGACTAAGTTATTAATACCATTAAGCTTACCCTTACCTAACTTTCTTAAATCCAATTCACAAACCTTCTCAAAAATAAAAAGAGCATTTTGTAAGGGAGGATTGTAGACACTAGGTACTCTAAACCCAGAATTTTGTGGTACTTGATTTCCCAATAACATTTTCAAATTTAATTTTCTAGCAAATAGTTTCAAATCACAAATTGTTTTAGCTAAATCCATCTTAGATGATGGAACAAAGGTTAGGCCCTTTGATAGGGTTTCTGCCATGTGATTTGAGACCTGAAAAGAAGAGTAATTATATATAGTAAAATCCCCTTTTCGATTTTTTACCAATATGGGGACCAAGCATTGGTTTGATTCTTTGGTCATCTCCTGTTGTTTCGGTTCTTCCTCTTGTTCCATTGTTTTTTCTGATTGGGTTTCTAAAAACCCTGATTATTGTTCGATTTAGCTATGTTGCTTGAAGGCCCTGCTTCTAGATTGTTCCGTTCCTTTAGTCTTTCACTTCGTCTTACTTGATCATTGACCAATTGATCATTATTTGCTTGTTGTTGACAAAAGTCAGAATATTGATCTTGATTACTAGCTGACACAATATTGTGCCTAGCATTTGTCTCCTGATTATTAGAATTGGTCTGATTTACCATAGGCCTCAATCTTGTCTGTGATGTTGGAGGTGGAGGATATGCTCAACCTTCATTATATTGCAACCTATCCCTGTCCAATTTTTTTAATTTTTGTGTACCTCATCTTCTCAATGTGCTTTTCGATGCTTTGAAAACACCTTTGATAGTTATACTTGTATCGAGTAAAATCATTATGTTGTCTTATAGTGCCATCTAAATGTTCAATATTTTCTCCCAGTTCTTTGGCTTGTATGGTATAATGTTTCATCATAATTTCCATCAATTGTATGCCTTGTTGATTGAAGGCCTTTTAAAGGTCTTTATGAAATTCAGAACAAGTGACCAAACCAGTAGGATAACGCCAAGTTCTTAAGCCTTTAGGAACTATATTTGCTTTAATACATTCTTGAAAGTACTCTATCTCAAGATTGAGTTTCTAGTATTTTAGCATACTACTATCCAAATTATCCAATAGATTGGCCAAAAGTGGGCTATCATTTTGTTCCATTCCTGCTTCACTATTTGAATGTCCCGATGTATTTAAGCCCACTGGTGTTATTAACCAATCTTTTAAGTTTGGAATTTGTGTTCCTATAGGTGATGTGTTAGTAATCATTTGATTTTGTATACCCATTCTCTCTGTCACTGGTATATTATTCCCCACATTTGCATTTGCCTCATTTCGTGGAGAAGTAATACTGTTATTATTATCATTAGCATTTGATGTTAAAGATGTCGCCACACATGGTATCTGTAGCCTTTGCCCTATATTAGGCGTATTGACAACATTCAAAGAAGCATTATATGCATTGAGAGCATTAGCCCCCATTACAGTACCTGTTTGTATTATGTGTCCTTGATTTCCGAACAAGCTCCCCTGCGATTGTGTTAGTTGTCGCATCTCCAATATATCCCTATGATCTCGCTGTCCATTTGGAATGTAAGAAATTGTGTCCAGTCTCTCGTTCATTGTCTCTACCTTCTGAGATAATAGAGCTATGAGTTGCGTTAATTTATTCATTCCATCATTTTCGGTTTCCATTTCTGTAGCTCTTAAAATTTCTGGCGTTCCCTGCAAAGTGTCCTCAGCCATGTTCACCCAAACAAACTTCAAAAAACGATATTATGTCCAAACAGATGAAAAAAACAAATACCACGGCCGGACTGCAGAGAAACGTTTTAAGATACTTTAATTTAAACGCTTGAAAATAAAAATTATGTTTTTCGTCCTGTTTACATACAGGACTTCTTCAGAAAAATCACAGTGTTAAAAATTTCAAAGTGCAGTATTTATACAATGTTTATAAAAAGCGTGCAAACTTTTTATTAACACTTATCTTCTTAAAGGAATATATGTACATACATAATGACAAAAAGACAAAAAGAAAGAGAGACTGGACAACTTCAATTTATACTAACAACTTTACAAATCCCTTTATATGTATACATATATATATATATGCATATGTGTATAGATATATATATATATATATATATATATATATATATATATATATATATACACACACACACACATATATATATATATATATATATATATGTATATATATATATACACACACACACATATATATATATATATATATATATATATATATATATATATATATATATATATATACACACACACATACATATGTATTCTATCTGAATAGGGGAAAATGTATATATATATCTCACATGACCAACATTCAAAGGCCTATGATTTAATGTTTCTGATATTCTAAAAATGTCAAGTACACGGAAAATTAATTAAATATTTAACCCTGGTTCAGGAGTTGTTGGATATAATCTTGTCTTATAACTTCATACTATTCAACAAACAATATTATAAACAAAGAGAAGGAGTGGCAATGGGTTCACCATGTGGCTCTAGTTATGCCAACATGGTATTGGCACATTGGGAGACCACATATATCTTTATAAATAGATTGTTCAAAGATATTGTTAAATTTTAAATTGATTCATAAGATGAATAACAAAACTGAATTTTTAGAATTATCCCATTCATCCAATGATAATGTTATGGTCTTTCTGGATGTTGAATGCATGGTCTTAAAGAAATGTTTCTCAATAGAGCTTATCCTATCCAATTGATAGATGATTTAATTCAAGAAGCAACATTAAAAAGAAAGAATGGAATTTATGAACCAATACTCAATACCAAGGTAGATTCCTTTAACAAAGTGAATATAAGTGAGTTGGATGTTGACCAGGTTGGTCCTTATTAAATGATGAAATGGATTTAAATACCATTTTCAATTTTATACCAAAGGTGATTTAGAGAACAAAGAAAAGAAAATGTATTAATAGAAATATAGGTATGAAACAATGTGGTTGCTGTCCCTATTGTTATATAATAGATGAAGGTATCAACATAGTCATCAATTCCTACACAATTCAGTTAAAGGACAGTTTCAATTGTAATACCAGAGGAGTAGTTTATGTTGCAAAGTGCCAAGCATGTCCCTCCTTTTATATAGGTAAAACAGACAGAAGATTAAGGGACAGAATATCTGAACACCTAAGAAATATAACACATAAAAGGGAGGACAATGCTTTGGCAATGCATATCATAATGCAACCACAACACAAATTCAAATTTAAGATAATTCAGCAAATCCAACAAGATGACAGAGGAGGGCCATCTACCCTATTATTGGAGAAAATGGAACTGATTTGGCAACTTAGATTGAGGTTTAAATGATACATGTTCAATAATGTGCCTGTTGAGGTTGAGAAGTTTAGAAAGATAGGTTATAACATGTAAAGAGTTTTTCAATAACAACAAAACATAATTTTTAATTTAATATAATAATCAACAATTATTTATATAAATAGCTCTTCACATAAATATTTTATATTTTGTAAAATATAAATAATTTTATAGGATATAAAATTTATGGTATCATTGAATTATTAATTCATTACATTATGGATATTGATATTAATATCAATATTATATTTATTAAATTTATTAAATTTATGTATTTTTTATTTAAATTTATCAACATATATATTAACATAAAGAGTTTTCATTGTAATGTGTTATCAAACATTGAATGTTAAATATTTGATGAATTGTCAATACAGAACTTTTAAGGATTCTATAAGTTTCATTGAAATGCAAGTTTAGATTGTGCATATACAAACATTCAAAGGCACAATCAGTATATATTTTTATTGCATATTATAATTATTTTATATTTTATATTTTTCACAACTTATTATTTAATAATTTACATCTCACATTTTATAAACTTTATAAAATACATGATATATTTACATATTTTTTTTATATATTGTTTATAAAGTGAGGTGGAGGTCACACTTGTGTGGGTGTGTGCGTTTCGTGTGTGTGTGTGTGTGTGTGTGTGTGTGTGTGTGTGTGTGTGGATATGTTTGTGTGAGTGTGTGTGTGGGGGTGTGGATGTGTGTGTATATATAACATAAAACATATGTAGTATGTCCATATACAACACATATATAAATTTTAATAATTTTAATAAATTTTAATTAATTTTAATAGAGCTAGTACATGTTTCAATATGTATAAACACATACAGATCTATACACATATATTTGCACATAAATTTATCTAAATAAATATTTAATTAATTTTCCGTGTACTTGACATTCTTAGAATATCGGAAACATTAAATCATAGGCATTTGAATGTTGGTCATGTGAGATATATATATACATTTTCCCCTATTCAGATAGAATACATATGTATGTGTGTATATATATATATATATATATATATATATATATATATATATATATATATATATATATATATATATATATATATATATATATATATATATATATATATACACATGCATATATATATGTATACATATAAAGGGATTTGTAAAGTTGTTAGTATAAATTGAAGTTGTCCAGTCTCTCTTTCTTTTTGTCTTTTTGTCATTATGTATGTACATATATTCCTTTAAGAAGATAAGCGTTAATAAAAAGTTTGCGCGCTTTTTATAAACATTGTATAAATACTACACTTTGAAATTTTTAACTGTGTGATTTTTCTGAAGTCCTGTATGTAAACAGGACGAAAAACGTAATTTTTATTTTCAAGCGTTTAAATTAAAGTATCTTAAAACGTTTCTCTGCAGTCCGGCCGTGGTATTTGTTTTTTCATCTGTTTGGACATAATATCGTTTTTTTAATTCATACATAGCTTGGCAGTGCATGCATGATTTATAGGAAATATGACATCTCTAGCTGAAGAAGTGATTAAGTAAGTGAGTGAGTGAAGGAATGAAAACTTCAGTAATGTTCAAAACATAACTTGTTTGCTCCATTTTTTGTCTGTTTGTTAACCAGGTAAATTCAGTTGGCACAAATGTCTCTTTTAATGGGAGAACCAGGAGCACTGGTTAGTTAAGTAAATTGGATTCTCACAAAGCATGCAGTCAAGCAATTGAAAAATTAAGCTGTTTCTAGAAAAAGTGACATAAACTTATTTGCTTGAGAATCTAAAATAACAAAAATCAAAGGTAGGAATTTAAAATTGCTGGCGTTGTCTCTACAGATACTCAAAAAAGCACTAATTAATGACATTGCATATTTAGCTAAATGAAGGAAAGACCCTGAATGAAACAGAAAGGACAGATGTCATATTCTGCATCTACTGTACATACTGCACTACATGAAGATAGTCTTGCCAGACGAAAACATTTAATTATGAGACTGAAGTAAAAATAGTTTTCTCCATGCAGAGTAACGCAGAATCACTAGCATGACAGCATTCACTAGGGTATGATAGAATAATTTTTTCAGTCTTCCACCTTAGTTATCCTTTATGTAGAGGTATTTTTAATAACAAACAGTTGTATTGCTTTCATGGAGATAAAGTCAATGCAAACATATATATTGGCATGTGAAATTTCTATCCCATTATCACTAAATATTGATGTATTCAGCCATCTATAAACTGTAGTTGTATAACAAGCTTCTCTTCTATACTTTCAGGGAAATGAATCAACATTTTTATGTAAAGTATTACAGTATTTATCCAAGGACCGAAGAGGACAAACTACAACTTGGTGTAAAACAGAATTAAACAAAAAACAGTAAGCGCTTTCACGACTTTCCAGTCACTTCTTCAGACTCAAATACAAAGAGAACAGTCTCAATGCACTTAAAAAGACTGCCCAGTCTTAAGCAAATGCATACAAGAAACCAGGTATTAATGATGCTGTATCTACATTTTTTAGCCCATGTGTTTTTTATACTATGTGTATTTATATATTGACATGGTGACTATGTGAAATGTATTTCCTTTTTAGTAGTTTCTGGAGATATGCCTTTAAGCTGACTAATTATTTAATTGCTTAAGATTGGGCAGTCTTTGACACTGTTCTCTTTGTATTTGAGTCTGAAGAAGCAACTGAAAAGTTGTGAAAGTGCTTACTCTTTTTTGTTTTATTAAAGCTGTTTTACACCAAGCCATGGTTGGTCCTCTTTTGTCTTTGGAGAAATACTGCTGTTTTACTTATAGAGAACCTTTACCCAGTTCCTGCTCTTTTCCTGAAAGTATTACAGTCTCTTTTCTCCCATTTTCCACAGTGCATCATGGATCCTTGGCTAGACACACTTTATATTTCTTCCCCCATTCTAGCAAAGTTAAACTTTGATATTACAGTCTTTAATACCGCTTTTCAACAGTCACCTATTAATCCCATTTCTTTTTAGGTTTT
>NC_056735.1:648945531-648980531 GCF_019279795.1 Protopterus annectens | reverse complement strand
TTTTCAGAGCTGTAATCTGTCCAAAGATCTTCTGGTTTCCTGTGAACCAAATTATAAAAAAAATGGCAGTGAACACAGTAAAGGACTAATCATATGTGAAAGTGTGAAAGTAAGAGTGTGGATGACATCTGACTGTTTGACGACTGTAGTCATTCAAACCACAAAGTGATGACATGTCACTCAGTATTACTGACATAAAGTGTACTGGCCATGTTAAAGCCTGCCTTTAGTCATACAGATAGATAGTCACCATTAATACAACAGCAAACGTACGTCCTATACAATATGGGTACAGCGGACTTCTGGCTATATTTAGCCTGCCTCTAATATCCATTGACTATAGTAATATATTCCACTAAAGAAGTAAACTGGTTCATCTATATCATATTTACAAGATTTGGTTTGCAAAAGTACCATTTCCAAAAGCCAATCATGATTCATGAAAGTTTCTGGATTTTCCAAAATAATTATGCACAGCCATGGTGTCGACATCCACATATGTATAGATAGATATGCCATAATCAGTCGTTTAGGTACATCTTACATTCTATATCTCACCCTTAACAGTGATACAAAACCCTTCATTTCAGTATATTCAGTCTGCCAATGAAGATCCACAATATGGGAGTAAAGAATAATAGCAATCTATCGTGTATACAGTGGAGGTACTGAGCAGATGGGTATATCTTTTATGGTCATGCAAAAAAAACTGAGTAGATGGGGCACATTTAAAAATGCAGATTAGACTTTAATAGTTTAGTAATTTTTCAATGTGTAAAGACCATTCTGACATCATTTCCCATCTGATCACTTTTAGAATCATTTTACACAGGAGATTGGCTTCATTAGACAAAAGAATGGCTAAAGGCTTCACAAACACACATCAGCCTTCACTTGATAGCCCAAAGTAATCAAGCAGTACTCTCCAATATAAAATAATAATAATAATTTGGTGCCACAGTTTAATGCCTTTAAGGAAGATTTATAACAATAATATAATATTGTTCTTTAAATACACTTTGCAGTTAAAATCTTGTTACGTGAATATTAACAATTAAAACTTTAATGAATAATGACTTACTAATAAACAAAGAAGTTCTGTGAAAAGATTTGAATCAGCCAATTATTTCATTACCTAATACAGCTAAGACATCAATAGCCGAACCAATGTTATGCCAAAAGTCAGTACATTATTTTAATTTTAGAGAATGGAAAAAGTGCACATTAAACTCTGATGAGTGAATGAAAGTTCTAAAATTGTTAATGGATATTTTTATGCGTTTTGATTTAAAATAGTTTCTCTGCCTAATGAATCATACTTGCTTTAGTATATTTGTTTTTGCTGGAGGAAGTCATTTACATAAGAAATGTAAGATGTGTAAGTATTTAATGTCTATTTATGATCATCTCAACCTGTCTGCTAACACATTGTGCTGTGAAGGGGGGTAAGCTGCAGTCAAAGTCATGCTTACACCATTGCTGTCGCCTTGGTTTGTATCCTGAACCTGCACAGTTTATGTGTCACATCACAGTGATATTGAATGCCATAATCTACAGGGCTCCTCCCACCTTGATCATGTGGCATAAAGCCTTTGTCTCCATAATACCACCCATCATACCTTTATCCATCCATCCATCCATCCACAATCCCTTTTCCCATTTTTGCACATGGGGTTGGTGTGTCAGTGACAATCATCTAGAGCCAAGGTTCACACCGGCTTGTGGTTAGGCCTGGCATGGCTGTTCTTCCATACCACACACTTGCAGGCACACTGACACCTATGGCCAATTTAGAGTATCCAGGCCACCTAATGCATGTCTTTCGAATGTGGAAGGAAACTGGAGCACCTGGAGGAAACCCACATGAACACACCTAGCTGAGAATCAAACCAGAGAACCTCTTCCTGTGAGGCAACAATGCTTTCCCCTGAGCCACTGTGATGACTTTTTATATTTATATGTGTCATCTTAATTTTTCTATCCCATGTCCCTTGTACTGGGTGAATGCACACATGGGCTCCCTAGGCAACATCTGAGGAGTCCATGGTAGGGATCCTAGTCTTCTGGGATACTTGAAAAGCAAACTTTGATTGAGCTGGCACTGCTGTACGTATGATGAGATGCTATTTCTGTTGCAAGGGAAAACAGGAATGTTGGTCTACATGGATTGGGTGACTTGACCTCACCAAGACCAAGACACTTTAAGAATGCAGAATGCCATGCAACCTAACCCTCTAAGGAATGACCTTGATGATACTGAATCCTGCTGTAAAATCTTCTACAAGTGTAAAGTCAGGTAAGATACTTTATGTTAATGGAAAAAGGCTCTGTGTCAGGCAGTGTTTAGGCATGCACCAGGAAAACTACATTTTTTGATAAGATTAGACTTAATTTGCTATTGCTGATGGTGAAACTCAAATCCCTGAATGGATGAATTTCAAAGCCTTATCTATTCTTGCTAGAATAAGGCAGTTATCAAGGAAAGAGTAAATGTAGATGTCCTTTGTCCTAAGTTAATGAAACACTAGTGATAGGAATTTGGATGAGTAGACAAACCAAAAGGTAAAGATGTGAATTGGAAATGCCCCCTTCCCCCTCACACACACACACACAAATACACACACACACACACACACACACACACACACACACACACACACACACACACACACACACACACACACACACACACACACACACACACACACACATCTTTAACCTATGGAACTGTCTGCATCAATTTAATTTCCCTAAGTCCCTTGGATTTCTAATACCATGATGGGAATTTAACACTTTCCTCAGTCAAGGTGGGATTAAATTCATGAAGTTAGTATCGCTTCAGTCTTTGATGTTAGCCTAAAGTGCTCTTCTTAGCTCCAGGAATGTACCGAGAATTGGCTCCTGTAATTCATACGGACTTACATGTATTGGTAGTATATCTAAGTTGTTGTGTCTTTCGGCTTTTCCCGGTTAGGGGTCTGCTAATGATTGGCTGTAGATTTTTACATGCTGAGTTGCCGGCCCTGACACATAACCTTCAACGAAAGTACGCCCATTCGCACATGTCTCCACACAGAAGACGCTCTAGCTGAGAATCGAACAGGACAACGTCTTACTGTGAGGCGACAATGCTACCGCAGCACCACCACTGCAGTTGGTAGTATATCTAAGTATGACTGTATTTTTTTTTTTATTAGACCTTTTACTCCTAATACTTTTTGAACTGTCTGGTTATCTTTCTTCCACATATATCTCGTTTCTGGCTGCAAATCCTAGTATTTTATGACTTATTATCTTCTCTATATGTAAGACACTGTAATCACTGGGTGTAGCTATTTCAAAGATTTTATTTATTTATTTATTTATTTGACAAGAATGTCCAGCTAAGATAATATCCCATTTTCAGTGGAGGCCTGCAGAGAAAAACTCCACATTGATATAATATGGTTACAGTTAAATAAAGTTATTACAAAGCCTAATTCCAAAGAATGACATATTAACTAAGCAAAAATTCAGCTGCGGCTCACACAATGTTAACCTATACAAATATACTCCTTTTTTTAAGTGAAAAATGATAATGCTATTGTGTCTGCTTTGGATGGAAAAATATTGTCCACTCAGCAGATGTCAGTGTTGGATAAGAAATAACCATGACTGAGTAGTGAGTTAGATCAGTTATGGGATACAATTATATCCAAAATTCAGCAGCATGAGGGTTTTGAATAAACAGATAACATTTCTGGAGATATACATTTGATGTTGCATCTACTGACTTCTCAGATCTGCTCTGCATCTTTAAGCAAAGCAAACGATCATGACCAAGCAGTAGTTTTGATGGTTTCCTTCTACAGTCAGGAAGTGAAAGCATCATCTGCATCAGGTGTGCTAAAAGAGTCATTTGCAGATGTTGTAAATCAGAATTAAATTTTTGCTGGAACTGTGACAGTGACCAGAGAGGTGGAGAAAGAGAGCAACGAAGCAGCCAAGGCATGTTTTGCTGAAATGTTGTTAGACTAATCCAAGGTCCTGCGTGAACAGATACATTTTCTTGGTTAAGGTAATTAAGCTATTCATAATCAAAAGTTCACAAATGCAAGCTCTAGTGTACACTTTGAATCTGAAACCTTTTATAACCTTAATTTGAAAAACTGAACAAGCACTTCAGACTGTTCTACTCAATTGTGAGGAAAAGCAACTACTTGATTCTTAATGTTACTTTTTTGGCATACACATACATCTTAATATGTACATACTAATATGGGCACACTAGTCCATTTTAAATGAACAGCAAGTGAGAGCTGCTTTATTAAAGCATTATTTTGTGCAACAATGTTTGATAAAAAATTACAGCCAGACCGGGAATATGGGCTGTTATATAGACTATACAGTTCAATATAAAATGGTGTGTTAGTGTATCTGGAAAATCATTTTTTTTCTTTCAACAAGTTGATATGCTGTAAAGGAAAGCCACATGTGTAGATCAGTGTGTATATTGTACCTATTCAGCCACTGCAGTCAGAAAGCATGTGCATATAAGTTACTGAGATTGTGCGAGATTAGTGCCATTTTGTATAGTCATTCAGTGTGAGTTCCAGCTTGAGTGGAGATGTACATGTGGCTTAGAAGTAATGAGTCAGTCAGTAAACATACAAAGTTCAAAGTATATGTTCCAGTTATAGCTCCTACTGTGTTTATGTACAGTAAATGATTTGAACCCATCTCGTGCCTCAGTGTCTTATTTGAATACACGAGACATGCCACATGGTGTCAGAATGAGAACCAAAGTTGAAGCAGCTTGCAAACCATGAAGCATGCAGTTAGAAGTGGAGTAATATAAAGGAGTGAACTCACAAACAGGTCAGTGGTTATTCAAAGGTACTTAAACTTGTTTTAAATTATTTTCAGTCATCAAACATGTGACATAGCATTTGAAGGGTTTAAAATAATTTGTGAGTTATTTGAAATGTCTGAAACAGCGGCATAATGATTAAAGTGTTAGAAATAATCTCTGAAGTGTTTAAAATGTTTGAAAAGGGTAAAATGTCCAAATTGTTTTGCAATGTACAACTGTTTCATAGTAAACAAGACTTTTCAAAGTGTCTGAAGTATCCGAAGTGTCCGTGGTATTTGCAGTGTTAAAATATAGCATTTTTGGAGAGAGTGGTATGCATTTAAGCATAATTACAAGTACCAGGTATATACTTATGTTTAAAAGTGATTAGTTGTTATGACAGAGGGATTTTGCAGATCTGAACCACTGGTGTTTCATGATAATATTGTTGAAAATTGGCGAGTGTTTGAGCAAAAATATGATATTTTCATACAGGATGCATTTTCTGATAAAGATGTACATGCAAAGGTATTTATACTTCTCAATTTGGCTAGCTCAGAAGTCCTTGAGTGAGAATGTTCATTTGTGCATACACCTTCTGTGTATGCAGGGAAGGGGAGGGGGAGAACTGCCATACTGTGATACAGGCTGAAATGCGGGAAGACCCTGAGAGCTTAAAATGTTAAGTTAGAGAAATGTGTAGCCCTCAAATGAATATTATAATGGAAAGGCATAAATTTTACACAAGAAATCAAAAGCCTGGTGAAACTATTGCAGCACGTATTATTGACTTAAGAAATAAAGCTAAAACATGTAGATTGGGTGATCTAAGAGTTGAGTTGATAGAAGACCGTCTTGTAAATGGTGTTAATAATGATGCAGTGAGAAAGATTTTGCTTCAAGATAGTGAATTAAGATTGAGTAAAGCCCTTGAGATTTGTAAAATACATGAGATTACAAAAAAGCATACAAATATGCTTATGACTGAGAGACGCATGTTTGCAGTATTTGCTAGTGTAAATGTTAATAGTATACAGCAGAAAGTTAAGATGAAAAAAATAAATAAACTGAAGGATGCCACTCCCAACTTCATTGTTAACTATTGCAATTGGGGAGGCAGTCATGAACATAAACAGGAAAAGTGTTTAGCATTTGGTCAGTAATGTCACAAATGTAAAAAGTGGAATCATTTCAAAAGGCTTTGCAAAGTCTAAACTGCTGCAGATTTATGTTAAAATCGAGTATCTAAGGAAGCAAGTGGATCAGATAGAGACTGTAGCAAACTCTAAGAGCTGTGGGCAAACTTTCTATGTTGATGGTGTCTCTGATTGAAGAAACAGTTAATACAGTAGACTATCAGTTGTCAGCAAAGAGTGAAATAATTTGTACTGCACAAATTAATGGGAAACCTGTAGATCTTAAAGTAGACACTGATTCAAAGTGCAGTGTTAGTATCAGTACAAATGTTTGCTAAAGTAAAAGCTGGTGAGAAACTTGATTCAGCATAGTGTGCAAAACTGGTTGCTTATGGTGATGACGAGATTCAACCTGATGGGGCAGTAGTTCTTTAATGCCATTCTGTTGGAAACAGCTATGACTTGCAGTTTTCTGTAGTCAAAAGGCACTTGCAATCATTGTTAGGTCTCAAAGGCAGTCTGAGAATGGGACTGATTTCATTTAATAGAAAGGTTTACCATATAATTATGAACAATAACGATAAATTTTCACAGAATATTTTTAATGAATATTCTGATATTTTCAAAAAACTTCCAGTCACATATTCCATAAAATTAAACCATGAACTAAGCCCAGTTGAGAGACCAGCATGGAAGATTCCAGTAGCAATGCAGAATAAAGTAAAAGCAGAACTAGACAAAATGATGCATTTATGTGTCCTTACTCAAGTAGAAGGACTGACTGAATGGGTATCCTCCATGACTGTAGCTCATAAGAAAAGCTCAGATGATATTCAAATATGTATTGATCCAAGAGACTTAAACAAAGCACTTATGTGCCCTCATCACCTGATGCATACAGTAGAAGATGTAGCCAGTCTCCTGCCAAATTCCACTGTTTTCTCAGTCTTAGATTCAAAAAGCTCTTATTGGCAAATTTCGTTGGATCATAAATCCTCATTGTTAACCACATTCAGTACACCATTTCAGAGGTACAGATTTTTGAGAATGCCATTTGGAATCAATTCTGCCAGTGAAGTCTTTCAACATGCCATGGAACAAGTGTTTTCTGGTTATCCATGTGCTATTATAGTAGACAACATTATTGTTGGAGGCAATGGTGAAAACAAACTTGATAGAAATCTCAGGAAAGTTCCAGATCATACACTTGAAGTAAATCTTAAACTGAATCCTCAGAAATATAAATTCAGTCTGAAAGAAGTTACTTATAAAGGTCATTTGTTTACTAGTTCTGGCTTACAACAAGATCTGTCTTAGCAAGCAGCAATTCTTGAAATGCCAGTACCAGAAAACGTCACATCTTTACAACGTTTTTTAGGTATGATCAACTATTTAGGAAAGTTCATCTCAGACTTGAGTGAACTTTCTGCCCTATTACATGAGCTGAC
Source organism: Protopterus annectens (assembly GCF_019279795.1). Lineage (NCBI taxonomy): Eukaryota > Metazoa > Chordata > Ceratodontiformes > Protopteridae > Protopterus > Protopterus annectens. The sequence continues at coordinate 648,973,116 of NC_056735.1, read as the reverse complement.
ACACAAAAATTTAAACTAGTCTTATTTGGAACAACACCAAAGAGAGTTTGATATTCTAAAGCAGAAAATTGCCAGTCCATCACATTGAGCTATTATGATTTTCACAAACCTGTAACTCTTTCTTGTGATGGTTCAAAGTATGGCCTTGGTGCAGCATGTCTTCAAGAATGCATACCAGTAGCCTATGGATCAAGAACTTTATCTCAAACAGAGATACATTATGCACAAATAAAGAAAGAATGTTTGGCAGTAGTGTTCACATGTTCGAAGTTCAGTGATTATATTTATGGCAGACCTATTTAAATAGAGACTGATTACTAACCACTAATGACAATTTTGAAAAAGCAAATGCATACAGCTCCAGCATGATTGCAATGTGTGATGTTAAAATTGCAAAAGTACAATTTCAATATTGTTTACAAAAAGGGAAAACACTTGTAACTTGCTGATGCTTTGTCACATGCACCTAAATAAAGAACAGACCAGCATGAAAATAAAACAGCAGACTTTGAAATTATGGAAGTCAGATTTTTTTTGTCATCACACCTTGATAAACTAATAAATCACACAGCTTCAGGCCCATTTCTGCAGAAGCTGAAAAATGTTATCAGTAAAGGATGGCCAATATGACAAACCAGTTTACCACTAGACATTCAGCAGTATTTTCCTTACTGAGAAAAGCTCATGATGGAAGATAGAATCATCATGAAAAGTCTAAAAGTGGTAATTTCTAAACCATTACAACAGGAATATATCAATATCTTGCATCATGGTCACCCTTCTATGTCCAAAGATATAGAAAGAATTACCATGGTCGACAGTTGCTACAGATATTTTCAAATGGAATGGTCAACATTACTTAGTATTAGTAGGCTCTTATTCAAATTAGTTTGAAATTTACCTACCTCCTAACTTGATGTCCAGCACTGTTATTACAAAATTGAAGAAACATTTTTCTGTCCATGGTAGTCTGCACAAAGACATTTTTGGCAATGGTGCACAGTTTACAAGTCAGCAGCTCAAGAAATTTGCTGAGTCTTGAGAATTTGTTCATATTACCAGTAGTCCTGAGTATCTCCCTTCCAATGGGTTAGCTGAATCTTGCAGTTCAGATTGCAAAATGTTTTTGGGAGAAATCCAAGAGAGATGGTACCGATGTTTTCCTTAACTTACTCAATCTTAAAAACATTCCTCGAGACAACTTGCTTGGCTCACCTACTCAGAGATTAATGTCCACACAGACTAGAACAACTTTACCAATCAGTAAAAAATTGTTACTACCAAATGCAAAGAACAACAGAGTGGTCAAGGCTCAATGTTCAAGAAAACATCAGTCACAAAAATTGCACTAAGATAAGACCAGTAAACCCATTAAACCATTACTGTAAGGAAAAGTAGTGAGAATGCAAACATCTAAAGGATATGACCGAGTGGAAATCGTGAAGAATATTTGTGAAGTACCGAGATCTTACATCATGCAAACTGACAGAATGGATTTCACAAGGAATCAAAGACATGAGTAATCTGTATCTGAACCAGTGATGCAGCAGATTGCCTGTGCCAACGGCTCTAATTCGCAAAGTGACTTTATACCTGTTCGGATCCAAAAAGACAGTCTGCTTCCTTCAAAAATTCTTGATGCCATCCCTAATGTTCCAGTTTTGAAAGAATCCCCAGATGCTGTCCTTGTTGCTAAACCCAGTCAGAATTTCTATGTTACCAGATCAGGTAGAATTTCCAGACTGAATACTAAATACACAGTGACTTGGACTTGGACTCAGTTTTGTTTAAGATGTTGATATATTGTCTATCTCTTAAAATGTCTTTGTTCGCCTATATGTTGAACAAAATTAAAGAGGGAGTATGCAGATCCGCACGTGTGAGATCCGTGCCATTTTGTATAGTCATTCAGTGTGAGTGCAAGCTTGAGTGGAGATGCACATGTGAGTGTGTTAGAAGTAATGAGTCTGTCAGTAAACATACAAAGTTCGAAGTGTATTACAGCTCTTGATGTGTTTATGTACAATAAATCACTTGAACCCATCTCATTCATCTTTGTCTCATCTGAGTACACAGGACATGTAACAACATCATTTTTGGGGGGGATGAAACTGCTTGAAACTTATTTGTGAAACACTGGGGAAATGTCATAATTCTTGTTGCGTATTGAGGCTCATTTAGGAATAGATGTCTCAGATGCTACCACACAAGGAGAAGAGAATACAGATCCTATTACATAGCTGGCAGAATTAGTCTTCACAATTTTCTCAAGAAGCAAATTCTCTTCCAAGTTTCCTTCTCAATAAAAGTGTAAGGTGAAGATACTGGAAACAGAATTTGGTCAAGAAAACAGATTTAATTTTTTGGCAGTTTCAGAGAAAGAAGGTAGAAAAGGTGATACTGAATGAAATATAAATGATCACACATAAAAAAAAGGTGGAATAATTAATTTCCAAGTCATGATGCTTCTATCAGTTATTGTGAATAGTATGCAAACAGAAGCCTGTAGATGGAGTATTACATGTTGGTTAAAGAAACAAAATACAGATTTTTTTTCTGGTTCGCTACAGCTGACTATCACTTACTCTCAGATTCTTTTGTCATCCAATAGTTCTACTGTCAAGCTAATCCTAATCCATACACATGGCCATAGAAGAGACCAAGGACTCTGAAGCAGTGTCATACTCCTCCTGAGGAATGTTTTTGAATTTATTTTCCCTACCCCTGTGCACAGATAGAAGCATCCCAATGGCAGGATGTGCAATGGGCATCAGTGCTGAACAAGCCCTCACTTCTCCAAGTGTCTGATATTAGCATGATGCCCCACCCACTCTTAGGAAGGAACTTGTGCTTGTTTCCCTAGACTATATCAAGGAATTCAAACTGAGATAGTGTGCTCTGAGCATGTATTCCTACTACTGCACCCCCAGGATGGATACACCTATCTTCCCTGCAACTCCTCAGACACCAAAGCTGCTAATTGAACTTGGGTCGCCTGGTCAATAGTCAGGGCTTTATCCCTCACTGCAATGACACTGGAATAAAAGCAAAGATTTGCTTTTTTATGGGTTATTCAAAATGCATTCTTTTATGATACTGTTTTTTTTTTTTTGGGGGGGGGGTTCTGTTCATTGGGTTGGATTCTGTTTGTTAGGTTCAGACATTTGTCCAATGTTGTTTACTGGTCTTGCAGTAGCCATTTTAAAATGGCATGTAAATGTGTGATTGAAGATTTTGAATATCAGGCTTGTAAAAGGAGATCAATTTTATATTTGAGCTGCAGCTAGGCATAAATAATTGGACTAAATTGCTCCTTGACTGAACTAATATTTCTCTATTATTTTGGGAGGAGGAGACTTTTATTCAAGCTCACAAGAAGAAGTAGTTATTTATAAAGTGTAAAGAACTTATTAAATCATTTTCATTGGTATGTAGCCTACTAAACCTTTCCTTCTGGTTTCTCTCCAAAAAAACTTCACCTTAATTGCAATAAAAGAAAATCCACTATTTTCATCACATAAAAAAGCTTGCAAACATTAAGAAAATCTTAGTTAAAACCTTTCGTTATGCATCTAGTGTCCATCCCTCACATTTTTTATAAGTTTGTTACCTTATGTAGAATTTCTTAAAGTAAGAAATATATGCTTTAAGGATGGATAATTTGTTAATGCTGCTACTGAGGTGAGAAAGAGACTTTTTGCTTAATTGTCTTCTACACTTAAAAAAGTGATGAGTAGATGTGCAGACATACAGAATTCCAGACATGGAAGGTATTTGTTTTGGTAAACACCATGCTCCATTCCATTCCTCTCAACTGTCCAGATTTTCACAGAATGTCCATATTTTTGCCTGATGTTTTTAGACTATTCTCATAAAATTTGTGGTTTTCTGGCAAATATCCCGGATGATCTGAGGATTGAATTCATTAAATAATGACATACATTTGAGGTTTATAAGAGCAATATTTAAAATCTGTTCTAAGGTTTGGGTCTTTGATCCTCCATTTTGTCAGGTGGCTCATATTTTAAAGCAATATCGGTATGCTGTAAATCAGATAATGCCCAACTAAGGTTAAAAGTTTTTTACAGAAATTCCTCTAGTATTGGTAACCATATTATGCATGCTGTTATGGAAACAGATGCTCACATAAGCAAGGCTTATAAAAAATGTTCTATCTATAGTTATTATATAATAGCACAGCACTGATTATTAATGGGATATATTCAAAAACCACTGGACACTGTAACACTGTAACTGTTATCAAGAATGCCTGTATATGGTATTAGATAGACTTGTAATATATTATTTAGGACAGACTTCAAGACAGGCTTGAAAAAGCATACAAGAGCACATTCATAATACTAAGAATATCTCTTCAACTAGTCTGTTAGCATCACATTTTAAGAAAAGTATAATCAGAACTTCAAGGACCTAACTTTTTATATTATGTCTATCTGTCTTGATTCAGACGTTTTTTTCTGAATGTTTCTGAGATCTTACTAAAAAGAAGCTTGGCTAGTTTTTGTTTATAATACATTACAATCTTATGATCTAAACAATAAAATTGCTGATGAAATATTTAGTATTATGTCTATGTAAGAAATGGGGACTTTTTAATATGGTAAAATTATGTGTTTGATACTTTAAAAGCTTGCTTCTAACTAACTGAGAGATGCTTTATTGGTTGAGTAATTTTAAATTTATTTAAGTGTCTCCTTGCATTGCTGCTGCATTGCTTGTTTACATATCCTGAAATGTTGCTGGATGCACACAGAAGTACTGTTCATATTACACTGACTATTTGATGACTTTTCTCAATCCTAACACACTACTACCTAGCTTCACAGACTTTACATAGAAGTGTCGTACAGCTCTATAAATCCTTATTTGGTTTAATACTCTACACATTACAGCGGCATTTTACTAATGTCAAATACAGATGAGAGTAAATGTTAAATAAGAGATGCAAAGCAAAGAATACAAGCACTCGCATTACCTGAAACAGAAATTATAAAAAGAAATGTGTTACACAGTGTTAGTGAATGGGCAGTTTGTACATTGGCACCCTCACTGGAAAACAACCATTCTCCAGCAGGGTGTTAATATACAGGTAATGCCTCCTAAAAAAAGTCTGCCACTTCATGGCAGCATATTAAGTTGCCCTGGAGTGCGGACTAATAGGAAGCTAACATCTGCCATTATTTTACACTTGTTAAACAGCACCTTTGCTATAAAACAAAAGAAAAAGAAAAAAAAAAATAGAAAAATGTGTGTGTTTTTGTCTGTGTGTGTGAGTGTATGCATGCATGAAAGTGACAGTAAGATCAATCGAGCCATTATTTTACACTCACTAAACAGCACTTTTGCTGTTTAGCAAGTGTAAAAGAGACATATAAAGAACAAAGAAAGAAGTGTGCATGTGTGTGTGTGTGTGTGTGTGTGTGTGTGTGTGTGTGTGTGTGTGTGTGTGTGTGTGTGTGTGTATACGTGTGTGTGCATGCGTGCGTGTGGGTGTCTGTGTGTGTGTCTGTAAATGAGTACTTATGTTTCTGTCTGCGTGTGTGAGTATATGCATGCTTGCAGGCGAGAAAGCAGAAGTGTCTGTGTACAGCTCTTTTGAGTGTGTACTGTTAATTGCGAACCAAACTTAGTAACTATTTATCAGCTTTCCTTAAACTGCACCTTAAGCAACAAAGTTATCATATCAGTACTGAATACTATACAAGCAATACTGATGAATGATAATAATAATAATAATAACACCTTGACACTAATGCCATAGATCTGCAACAAGCCAAAATATGGAATTAAAATTAATTAAGAAATCAAAGAAAAGACCGTAAAACACAATACAGCACAAAAACTGACAGATGATATAATTAACAGCTTGTGAAGAAAAAAAGTCTTGTTTCCTGTGACGTACTTAGCCAGAAGCCTACAAAATACAATATGAATAACAGCCACTCTAATAGAACAAGGAAATGGAATAGTATGAAACACAGCCATTTCAGAATTAATATATTTGCTAATAATCAGATTAATTTTCACATTTCTATCAATTGCAGATGTGATGTCTATGCAGTCTCTTCTTAAACCAGTATAGTACATAAGTTGATGCCAGAATATGTAAAAATATTTACCTCCAATGTCGCATATGGTATTAAAGTGTGATAAGTCAAATGTAGTAGTCACATCCTTGCCACAGACTTTCCATATATCATCCATGCTTTCAATAAATCTCAATGTGTCTTCTTCAGACCTTACAAAACGGAAATGTAAATTACTAGGTCATCACTTCAGTTTTAATGTTTCTATTTAGATACAGCAAATTATTAAATACATTGTAGCATTTTATAATACATATGATTTTTTTTTCAGTACAGTCAAGACCGACAACTTACTACTGCAATAAAAGAAGACTCTTCTTTGAAACTATTACCGGTGTCATTCTGTTTTAAAAGGTGACACAAATGTTGTCTCAAAGACACACTTACTTAACAGAAGAACTTGTCTGAATGTTAACATTCCTGAAAAGCTTTTCTGTAGCTTTGTAGTTAAAAAACTCAAAACAGATTTTATTCCCTTATGCATGCACACTTTGTAGGCGTGGAGAAGAATAGGCTTTCAGCTATAGTTGGATACATGCTCATTTAAGACTGTACTAAGATTGCACAAAAGCTAGTATAGTAAAGTTCATCCATTCATTTATTCGTTCACATAGTGCTTTATTTTCTGATGCCTTATTTTAGTTGGACATCAAGGCAGTCATTTTCTATGCTTGCAAACAATGGGTGCTAAACATGGAGTCAGACCTGGAATGGATTACAATTAAGTACATGATGGATTTACACAGACACACATACACACACACACACACACACACACACACACACACACACACACACACACACACACACACACACACACATTAGGAGGCTCACTGTTTTTTTGTTCTTCATTACATGGAAATTCTGATATATTTTCGCACTTGTCAAAATGTGCTGCAATTAGTAAAAAAATAGAACTAAATTTAAAAATTTAAAGAGCAACACAATGCATTTATGCATAAACAGTGTTCTCTCATTGCCATAGCACCAGTTTAGAGTGTAGCCATTTATGTGGTGATGTGTCTTATTAATTAACAAATAGTGAATTTCACTCCAGTTCTATAGATCCCCCCCACCCAAAAAATCCATTTAAAGCACAGACACTTTTTGATGACTTGGTTAGTCCCACTAGTCCACTGCCCTCTTTTCATGGGAGACCCAAGGCAGTAATCATTGCAACTAGGGGAAATTTGGCATGGGCACCAAGGATCATCACCTACTCTTTTTTGAATGCAAGTTGGAGTTGGGGGCAGTTGGTGCAAGCATGCAGATATCCCCAAACATGGATGAGAGATTCAGCAGTAAGATTGAGATGACAGATGATATGGAGGTCTGGAAACCCTTGTTTTGATGGAATTATTAGACTGGGAAGAACCAAAGAATGGTAAAGCAGTTAGAGTGATATGGTGGGACAGATGTTGAGAGAGCAGTTAGATGCAGCAGTGTTGGAGATATCAGAGAAATAGCACAGTTTGCTGGTATGTGAAGAAGGATCTGGAGGTATATCCAGCAAGTGAAGAAACTGATATTATTGGCATAGTCCTGTAACAGGGTGATTTACAGAGTAAAGAGAAAAAATTGTCATATGTCAATGTGTTAAATCAAAACAAAACTAACAGAAGAAGAATAAAGAAGGCACAGCATGATGGAAGGAATTCAAAATCAAAGAAGACAGCTCATGACAAGGATTAAAACTAAAATTAGTGAAGGTATTAACAAATATGACATTATGGATAATTTGCTATTGTCAGTAGGATTTCAGTTAAAAGATATATTAATTCATCTAAGAACAGAAGATTTGTGAAGTGATGTTTGAAAATGTTGCATTATTGGGCAGATTTATAAAAGAAGTTGAGAAAAAGAGCCCTGAAGTACTTTGCAGTAAATATATATTTCAAAATTTAGGAATCCAACTGAAAAGAAAGATAATTGTGCAGTTTAAAACTTCAGGTATTATATGGAATTAAAAATTATGTTTTGTTTCTATTTGCAGTAATTTGCATGATATAAAAAATGTATGATGAAAGAAATGTATGTACAGAGTGGTGGGAGATCTGGGTGGCAATGAATGTACTTACGGGAAAAATAACGTGTACATATTGTGATGCCCCTGTACTGGCCCAGTAATCAAGAAGCCTCAATCCTCACCACTGGCAACAGAAGGGACATATACAATGGGAGGATGACAAGTACACACAGCAAAGTACAATTTCCATTAAGAGCACATTAGAGGACACATAGATCGCATTCAGTCTGGGACTGGTTTCTCCATCTTTCTCCAGATTCCCAATAAGACTCTCCACTGGCACAGCTAAAGAGTCGAGTCCTTAGCTAAGGTTCCAAGTCAAGTCCTCTCAACACTCTCTTTGTCCAACCAGTCCTTCTTCTCCCTGGCCAAGTAGCTCTCACACACACATGCACACACACACACACACACACACACACACACACACACACACACACACACACACACACACACACACACACGCACACACACACGCACACACACACACACACGCACACACTTTGAGATTTGATTTATATGCAAACACATAGACACTCCTGGGGAAGGCTTGCACATCTTTACTAGCTATGCCACCTCCTGCCCAGACTATAAGGTAGTTATCACTGCTACCAGAACTCCTTATCAGCTACTTTAAGATCCATACCAAAGGGTGACCAATCCTAATGTATAATGCTACTGTTAATCCAAATGGTAGTCTGACCAAGACTTGCAAGGCTATTGCAGTGGCCTGCACAGTGTCACCAAATATATATGTAAGTACACCAAGAGCTTAATATATCTCACAAATATCAGCCACAAAAACAGGTTTAAATATATTTAATAATAAATAATAAAAAAAGACAATTCTCAATAACAAGCATAGTTACTTCAGAGTTCAGAATCACAAGAAATATTTTAAAACAACATTGCAGGACAGTCTCAAATAAATACAGAAAACATCTAAACAAATCTTTACTATATTTCTATATATCTCTAAGAGATATACTATGCACTAAGTCTTACCTACAGACAACACACAGGCAGAATTTCTGATGATGGAGTTTTCCAGGTCAAAGACAAAATACAAAAATGCCAGTCTCTCTCTAAAAGAACTCTTAAATCAATGTCAGACATCAGTGCTGGGTCAGCTTGGATAACATCACTTTTTGTCACCTGACTTCAGTTAGGGTTGCCACCTTTTCAAATGCCCAAAGTGGGACATTTTTTGTACAAACTTCAGATTTTGCAAGACAAAACATACCCACGGCCAGTACAAAGGACAGAACTTCACATTTTTGCCTAAATAAATGCTTATTCTTGTAGCATTTTAGTTGCTTATTCTGTTTCTTATAGCATTTAGGTGTTTCAGAAACAGAATAACTGTTTTATGCAATTATTACATTAAATATAGGAAATATTTTTGTCTTAATATCTCAGGACATTTGCCATTTTTTCAATTTTTATGCAGGACACAACTGCCCAAAGAGGGGCTGTCCCTCGCATAGTGGGACAGGTGGTAACACTAACTTCAGTTCCCAGGCTAAAACAGAAACCAAGAAATTAACACCTCTGTTTCAAAAAATACTTCTCTCTCAGACATTTGCTCAGAACTGTTTAGCTGCCAGGAACTCATATAGCAATAAAACACTTTATATTTTTAAATGTAGTAATTACTTCTCTCCAAGACAATAGAAAAAACTTCTAGCTCTAGACATCTTGTCTTCTTGATGCATTGAAACTAACTTTTATAGCACATCATAAAGCACTTAATTTCAACTTATTTTCTTGATGCTTTGTAAGTTAACCTTCTATGTTCCAGCACGGTATGCTGTGGTTACAATCTTGAATCTCAGTACATACCATACAGTTCTGTATAAGTCATATCAATATTCACAAATCACATATAATTATTTACAAAATTCCAGATAGCTGGTCTGGCAGTGTCACACATATAAATAAATGTAAAAGGAAAAATGGGGAGTGTTAAGTATTGTGGTCAGTCCTAAGCTTTCATTTAGTGTAAGACTGTAACAAAAAAGATGCAGATAATGTGAGAAGATGGGACATTCAGCCTGGAATTGTATGTATTTTTGTAGAAATGATTGTGTGGTATGGAAGAACAACCATGGCAGGGCTAGCTAGTCAGTGGTGTGAGCCTTGACTCTAGATGATTCACTGTTGAAGGGACAACCTGATAGATGGATGGATTAGCATTTGTTCAGAAAGAAAAAAATGCAAGAAAGACTCAGGTAAGGTAGAGTCTTCACTGTGTAATACATTAAAAATCATGTAGTGGAGGTAAGTAAATATTATGGGAAGAAATAGCCAGGGAATTGTTATGGCTAGGCTTGTACATGCCCTAGGGCCGATAGCCTAGTACCAACCTATGAACCTATGTGATATATTAAAATGACCCCTTAGGACATACCAGTGTTTCAGCTACATTGTTTCTGAATGCCCATGACTTTTTAAGTCTTTATGGATACATTCAGGCCAACTATGCCCTTCTTGCAGTTTTTTTTTCTTGAATAGTTTGTCTGTGTGTGACATTTTCCCATGTTGTTTGCTGGTTAGAAAAATAGGACAGGAAGAACAAAGTAATATAGAAGAAAGAAAGACGTGTGAAGACTGATATAGGAATGAGCAAAGATGATGAATGACGTAAAGGGGGTGGAGCTGGCTGAATATACAGATAACAAAGCAGTATGGACTTTAATTGCAATAGGAAATGACAGAGAAAGCTTAAAGGATGGCTAAAGAATATAATGAATAACTGAAGAGAGGAGCAAAAAAGATGAAATATAGAAAGCATTTAAGATTATGGGAGGAACATATGTGAGTGTATTATGACTATTTAACACTGGAGGAAAATGTAAAAAAGTGTTTCTTTTTTTACTTAGAAGCTGGAAGAAAATAATAAGAAACAAGTAATATATGAAAAACATAATTATTAAAGTAAGAATTAAAGTAATGGAATATGAAAAAGTTATGAGAAATTATGAAAAATAAGTAGAAAATGGTACTGAGACAAGAGAACTAGAGATATAAATATATGAAAACAATGACAAACTATAAAGGATATGATGTATAGACAAATATATTTTCCTAACAGGTAAAAAATAAGTGGTATTGCTTTTTTAGGGAAAGAAGTAAACACAACAGAAAGAAAGATGGAGTAAATACTGTGTGAAAAATGTAATAAAAGGCATAAACAAGAAGAAAATATGCAGGTGATAGAAATGTTTATAAGCAGCATGCATGAGAAGGCAGAAATAAAAGAAAGAAACATGAAAGGCAGAACAGATTTCATAAATGTTAAGAAGTTTATAGAAAATGACTTAGTTTGGTAGACTTAGAAGAAGTGATAGGAGATGGGATGAATCAGTACCAGGACTGGATGCAGAAAGCAACAAATATCATACATTAATAAAAAATTAGAAAAGTTTTAAGACATTGCATGAATGGTTGTAGATAAAAATATGAGAGGAAGAAATACGTGGAAGTGAATAAATTTATATAGAAAAAAGATGATAGGATATTAAAAATTGGAGATTGATAACCTTAGGAAACACAGATTTTAGAATATTAATGAGGATATTTCAAAAAAGGAATGCAATGAGTATTAGATGAAAATATAGTGATGTGGTTTGATATAATAGGAAGAAAAGTGAACAAATGTTAATAATGGTGACAGATGTGGTAGATTTGAATGAATGTTAATAATGGTGACAGATGTGTTAGATTTCATTTTAGAAGAAAATAAAGAAGTAAAATTAGCAACCTGAAATGTAAAAAAGTCTTTTATAGAGTGCGTCATGAAGCAAAATGGAAAATTTGAGAGATATATGGTAAAAGAAAAACCAATGTAATAAAAACATGTTGTGAAAGCCAGTGGGTAAAGGTTATGATAAATTGATGTGTGGGAGGAGAATAATGATTAGAAGTGGTGTAAAACAAGGTTCCACATTGAGTATGTGTTGTTTTGTATTAGTTATCAGTGCAGTAATGCATGCAGTTTCTGCAGAGTTAAAAGAGCATGATGAGAAATGGAGAAAGGAATAGTGATACATTTTTTTTCATTTGCTGAGGATTTGGTTATTATTGCAAAAACAAGGGATAGAAGAAGGTAGTTATAAGGACTGAAAGGCTGTTAAAATGAAGTTTGCAGTTAAACAAGATGAAGAGTAAAGGATTTGAGTAAGTTAAGAAAATAAATGGAATATATTATAACAGAATGGAAGAAGAAAGGTGAGAATATGGTTAAAGGAGTACAAAAATGTGGTAGGACACTGGGATTATAGTCTGTGTAGTATTGAAATGTAGTAAGACAGAGGGAATATGGTTTCAGGTGTATGAAAATGTGGAAAGTCCCAAAAAAAAAAGGCTGAAAACCATTTGCAAAAACTGAAACTCAAAAGCACAGAACCAGACTCCAGTAGTATGGATCAATAAAAATGTGTGTTTTTATTAAAAAAAACTTTTTTATTGATCCGTACTACTGGAGTCTGGTTCTGTGCTTTTGATTTTCAGAGTATGAAAATGTGGTAGGACAGTGGGATCATGGTTCAGAGAATATACAAATGTGGAAAGCATTGGGAGTATGGTTTGAGGAGTGTTAAAATGTAGTAGAACAGTGGGACTATGGTTTGAGGACTATGAAAATGTGGTAGGACAGTGGAAGGAAATGAAGATATAAAGCGATATTGTATTAGTAGAAAAGTATTTATTTCTCTTCAAAAAGTATATATGTGAAAAACATATGTTATGGGTAAATTAGCATATTTGAATGGGTGTGTATATACTTCCAGTAAATATGGAAAAAAGACTTAGTAGAATTTATTTTTCAGTTTTATTTGAGGTTCAAGACTGACCACAGTTAGAGAAGACTATTTTATATTAAAAAAAGAAGGTTTTAGTATATAAAACCTGTTGTATTCTTGACATCTATGCATTTTTTGGGTACTAAAGAATGTTCATAGGTTCATAGTTGTGCAGTAGGGTAAAGACCACAAGGTCCTTTTCAAAATGGTAGGAAACTTGTTATATGTAAAATATAAACAATTGTGGAAGTATGAAGGAGAAAAAAGATGATGTAAACAAGAAAGGCAGACAGGAGGAAATGCATAAATAAAGTCCAACTAAGGACTATAAAGATTAATGGCACGAAGGAAGAAAGGAAGGAATGATATGGAAAGGGTTTAAGAATGAGACGGAAGAATAATATAAAGTTTTTTATGAAGAGTTTTCATAGATAATGTTCCTATAAAAGGAAATGTGAAATAAAGTAATTTAAGAGAGTCAGAAATTGCCATGAACATAATGATAAAGAAATGACAGTACATTTGAAATATAAAAAAATTAAGTGTTCTGGGCACATTTTTGGAATGTAAAAAATAATTTGGAAGGAAAATTTTAGAGGAGTATAAATGGGAAGGATTCAGATATATAAATATGAATACGATTTTGCATGTGAACTATGAAAATGTATTAAATCTGAAACTGAAATATGGGATAAGGTTCAATTTATAATAATATATTATATAACAAGAATAGAATATGTTTTGGATGACATAAAAAGATGGTAATAAAAAGGATGGGAAGGATAGAATGAGTGTTGAATAGTTGACATTTAAAGGTATAAATATTAGTAAGCAAATGTGAATATAAAGAATGTATATATACACACACACACACACACACACACACACACACACACACACACACACGTGCGCGTGCACATATACATAAATAAATAAAGCAACCCTATTCTTTTTCGAAGTATTGCCATGAGATTGTTTACATCTGCTTAAGCTACCACCACCTCTGGTAGATGGGGCTTCAGTTTAACCTCTCATTTGAAGGACTGCACACTCCTGATGCATTAGGCTGAACTGCAACTCCAAAGCTGAGAGTGCTACCAGCTGAGCTATTGACACCACAATTATTATATTTTGTTTATGAAATGGTTTATAAAAATAAAATTTTTAATATTATGGTACAAGCTATTATGTACTGATATTGTATTAATTAATTTGAAGTTCACACCTGTAACAACCATAAATACAGCTCTTTAAAATAATACACATGCTGCCTCTAGAAATTGATTATGCTAGACATTTAAATGATATGAATGAGGTAAATTAAGCTGAATTGCCAAGAAATGCTTAGCAGTAACTCTCAACTAGTGAACATAAAAAGATGCTGAATTTGTACAAAAAATATTTTACCATAAGAAACTCTTATCAGGTTGCAAAGCAATTAAAAAAGATAAAGAAGAAAGTCATTGTATGCCATTTATACGTGATGCAGCACAATCTGCTCACCAAATGAAATGGGTACTTCAAGAAGCTTCTAAATGAAAAAAAACACACAGAAGCTCTATTACCCTATGCACAACCTACAATGAATGACAAAGAACCACTTTAAAAGAAGTACATAATACCTTGAAGAAAATGAATCCTAGGAAAGCAGGAGGCTCAGATGAAGTCATGACAGATATGACCAAGATGTTGGTGGCATTAGAGGGGACATGGCTCCAGAAGGTACTTACAATGGTATGGAGAGATGGTATCCTGGATGATGGAGAATTAGCATTCTAGTGCTGGTTTACAGGAACAAAGGGGATATTAATAAAAAGTAAGATGGGAAATGAGCAGTGTGGATTCAGATCAGGATCTTTGCAGTGAGACAGATAGTGGAGAAAAAGTTGCAGCTAAAGAAAGAATCCAACTGAATGTTCATGAACTAGGAGATAACATGTGACAAGGTCCTGAAAAAAAGTTGATTTTGGCAGTTCTTTGATCGTTTGAAGTCTTGAAAATATTGGGAAAATTAATGATGGCTATGTATATGGACCTCATGACAAAATTACGAACAGTTTTCAGAACCACAGTGAGGTTCCCAGTGGAACTGGATATGCCTCAGGGGTCATCTCTGAGCCCCCTCCTGTTCATTTTAAGGATAGACAACATTTATTAAACAGGCTGGATGGGACAAGTCATGAAGGCTGCTGTATGCAGATGATGTGGCACTAGAAGCAGACTCTGAAGAGAAATTTCAGCAAATGATAAAGGATAAGAATGCAAAACTAAAGGCACATGGAGGGGAAACAGGGCACACACACAAGGTAGTGGTCATAGCAGTAAATGGGGGAAATCAGAAGAATCTGAACAATTTAGGTCATAAGGAAAATCATTGAACAGGTCAACAGCTTTGAGTATCAGGATGGTATAGTTAAGGAAAAGAAAAGTCGGAATGAGAAGTTCAAAGCTAGAATCAGAGGGGATGCAGCCAACTGGCTCAAAGTGTAAAGGATACTTGGTAAGAAATGAATGACAAAAAGGTGAAAAGTAAGGTGTTAAACACCATGACCAGACCAGTGTTTCTGCATGTCATAGAAACCTGGAAAGTGAAGGCAGAGCAGCTGAGAAAGCTTTAGGTAATGGCGACAGATTGTGTGACATGGGTAGTGTGATGCACACATTGGAACAGATGACACCATGAGGATATCAGAGCAGAAGTTTCCCCAGTTGTAGAACAGGTTTGGTAGAACAGATATAGTGGTTTCAGTCACAGGTGCAGAAAAGCAGAATATGATTTGGTAAAGATTTGGGAAAGAGAGGAAGAAGGCAACAGGAAATGAGTATGTCAAATTAAAAGACAGATGAATTCTATGGCTAAAGACCTGTGACAGTCAGGTATGACTGTTAAAAAAGGTAGTTGAAAGGCTTTTAATTTAAGACAGGTAGTGGCAACTGACAAGACACCCAAGCCAAGGTAAAAAATGGGAAAAAGAGGTAGGTGATTATGATGATGATGATGATGATGATGATGATGGCGGTGGTGGTGGTGATGTGTGCATGTTTGTGTGTGTTTGTGTGTGTGTGTGTGTGTGTGTGTGTGTGTGTGTGTGTGTGTGTGTGTGTGTGTGTGTGTGTGTGTGTGTGTGGGTGCATGAATATATCTATTAGATTTACACTTAAGGATCATACAAAAGATCATCAAGTCATTTAATGATTAACTGACATTAAAGAGATAAATAATGTCTATGTTTATTTTATTTATTTTTATTTTACATTTGTTTACCGGCATGGTCCGACTGGGACAGTGCTCATTTTCAGCGGAAGCCTGGGGGGAAAAGCTCCAGTTTAAGCTTACATACAAAGTCATCACATCAAGTAATAGAAATTATAGACAAAAAAAAATGAGTGTTAACACATTTACAGTATAAAAACATATAAGCAAATATATATATATATATATATATATATATATATATATATATATATATATATATAGCATGAAATAGAACAAGACTTTAAACACTTGAATATAGACAAATATATGGTCGAACTTAAATATGTGGAGGAACATAACATTAGTTAGGAAATTAAGTAGGGAGAATCACTTAGGCAAAGTAGTGCATAGTTAGTAATACTTCCATGGTTAGAGTAGCAGCTAGGAATGCAACTACTTACAGAGAAGTAGTGCTGTTAAAAGGGATATGTTAACAGAGTTAGTATGTACAGCCAAATTGTATAAGAAGTGCTAAGTTAATAATTAACCTGGAGTGTTACATGTGCAAAGCCATATAATCTGTATACTAATAACCAGCCTGTTCACAACATTTCATTAATCACTAATATATTTTTATTTTATTTATAGTCTTAGTTTTCATTAAGATGAATCTGACAGGTCAAGTGATGTTTTTTATTAAAAAGTTTTTGTTATTTAACATAGCTGCAGTAGTTTAACAAATACTAAGGAAAAAAATAGATGTGCCTGTCTGTGAACAGGGATTTGAGTGCATCCAACAATTTTCTGACAACCTATCCAGAGTTAGTTTTCTGCTTTATGCTGCTTGCATGCTGGGATAGGTTGCAACTCCTCTGCATCCTTGAACTGGTTAAACTAAATATAAGAAAAACAATGAAAGAATGCTTGAATAAATGAATGCATGCATACAACCTCAAGCAGTAGACCCATAATGAGCAGCGTACCCTAGGGCTCGTTCTTGGGGCCTCTCTTGTTTGGAATATACTTTTCTGAGGTGCATGCAAAATCCAGTTGGCTTATGGCTGACCACATTTGCAGATAACTGCAAGCTGGGCACTGTCATCAATTTCCCTAGTGATGGGGACATCCTCCGAAAGGGTCTCACCCAAACAAATGACTGATGCCAGAAACATGGCCTCAAACCAAATGCCAAAAAATGCATCATCATTCCCTTTGGGGAAAGTGACGTCCCCACAAATTATCACATTGATAACAAGGTCCTAAGCATGCAATCAGTTATGAAAGACTTGGGCACCCAGGTTGCATGTAGAAGTTTGTATTTTTGTGTTTTTGTTAGTGTTTCAGATTTGCTTGATATTTATTATTTTTCTGCCTTTTATGGTTTGTTATGTTTAGGTGCTGCACAGTTTAGTTTTTTGTAGGTCTGCTGATCTTACTATTTTTCCAACTGAACTGAAAGTGACTTCATATTATATCCATAGGATCATAGGAAGTTACTAGGCTATTGGCCCTGAGGCCCCTACAGTTCTAGCCAAGAATTTAGCCCATGTTCTATCAATCAGCACCCAATGCTCCTGTCCAGCAAGGACACAGGTGGAATTCCAGGGTTGGTTTTCTGTTCCCCATCCAGTTATCCTGGTTGTGCTTAAAAAGAGATAATGAGGTACTCTGCTTGACGTGGAGAGGGACTCTATCCACAGAAGGGGGAGTCTCTGCGACACAAATCTGCCCTGCTAACAAGTCCTATTGATGTCACAGACCAGGTTGAGGTCACAAGTGGAGGTTACTCGAGTGGAGCTTGACTTGTGTATACCATATTGTCTCCATTGTATGGAAGGCTTTCTACAGGGCCCACCTCACTAGGAAGGGAATCTCAATGAGAGATAAGGAGGTCATAACATCCCTGTAGTCTTCCTTTATAAGACCCATTATTGAGTACAATGCCCCTTTTGGCATGTACCACAGAAAACACATGTAGCAGCTGGAGAAACCACAGGGGTTTCTCACCAGGAGAATCCAGGACCTAAAACATCTGCCCAGATAGGCTAAAAGCCCTGTCCTTCGACTCAGTCTCATACAGACTCCTCAGAGGTGACCTCTATCTGGCATACAAAGCAATCTCAGTCCTCACATTGATGGGACTGCTGCTTATTCGCACGTCAAGCTCCACTCGAGTAACCTGTACTTGTGACCTCAACCTGGTCTGTGACATCAATAGGACTTGTTAGCGGAACAGATTTGTGTCCCAGAGACTCCCCCTTTTGTAGAATAGACTCCCTATCCACGTCAAGCAGATTACGTCATTGTCTCTTTTTAAGCGCAACCTGGATAACTGGATAGGGAACAGAAAAACAGCCCTGAGATTCCACCTGTGAAACTGCTGGACAGGGGCATTGGGTGCTGACTTGTCAGAACATGGGCTAATTTCTTGGCTAGTCCTGTAAGGGCCTCAGGGGCAATAGCCTAGTAACGTCCTATGATCCCATGAATATAATATTAAGTCACTTTCAGTTCAGCTGGAAAAATAGTAAGATTAGCAGACCTGCAAAAAAAATAAACTCTGCAGTATCTAAACATAACAAACCATAAAAGGCAGAAAAATAATAAATATCAATTAAATATGAAACACTAACAAAAACACACAAATACAAACTTCTACATGCAAACATTCATTACAAGAACCAAAACTACTGACACTGACATGTACTCAACAACACAATAGCTAAAATAAACTGTCCGGCTCTTCTGCTCTGAAAGTATTACAAGCTGCATGCTAGAACTGTAACCAGAAGCTTACTACTCTTCTTAAATCACCACACACTGAGCACTTCAACCATGACTATAAATGCAATAATTAGCATTTATTTATTAAGTCAGTGCTGCAGTCCCATATGACTGAACCTGACAATCAGGACCTCTAATAGCTTGCACCTAGGACTGCCAAAACAGAAAAATTGCATAAAGACAAATGCTAAGAAAACAATCTGTATGTACAAAATTTATACAGTGCATGACAAAATACCGACTTGAGCAAAAATGAATGGAGAGGACTGATAAAGAAAACAGAAAAATATACACATAGCACAAAACTGCAAAACTACTGAAGAAAATCAAAATAAAAAAAATAAAGAAAAACTATAAAATGAAATAATAACCATTTCAAAGAAAAATAAAATAATTTACAAGGGAGTGGGTTCCTGAATGTACAAAGTCATGAATATATATTAAATCTGAAACTGCAACTTCTCAGGGTTTACCATAAACTTCCAACTTCAAATACAACAGTCCCTGAGCTTTTTATTTATTTATTTATTTATTTATTTATTTAGTTAGTTACTGACATTTTATTACCAGAAAAATCTGAATGGGTAGTTGTCCATTTTCAGTGGAAACCCAGGGAGAAAAATTCCAAAGTATTACAACAACATTTTAAGAACAATAATTTTTCAGTCTTCAAAAATAATGCAAAAGACACCTACACTTTAAATAATTATACCAAATTAGACATATGAATATATGCAAAAGAACCAAGGTACTGGGAGCAAATAACTAGAGAGGAAAAGATGATAGT
This sequence comes from Protopterus annectens, assembly GCF_019279795.1. Lineage (NCBI taxonomy): Eukaryota > Metazoa > Chordata > Ceratodontiformes > Protopteridae > Protopterus > Protopterus annectens. The sequence continues at coordinate 648,953,417 of NC_056735.1, read as the reverse complement.
ATGGGAAGATCCCACACATTTATTTGGACTGCAGGTTAGAGATTGCTTTCCCTATCAGGGATTGATGTCAGAGTACAAGCAAAGAGAAAAAAATGGGGAGGGGGACTTAAATGAAAGACCAGCGCTGGTAGAGTGTTTAATAAAATCTAGAACAGAAGCTGCCGTTAAAAAAGGAATAATTAGTAGAGTATATAAAATATTGCATGATAACATATAAGAATTAATCAGAGAAGATTAGAAAGGATTAGGAAGAGAGACTGGATAAGCAATTCACAAAGAAACATTGGGAGGATATATGTATGTCTCTTAAATATGCAACAGAATCTAGAAGAGTTAGCACTTTTGCCTGGAAATGATTACATCAATATTTTTATACCCCAAGTAAACTCCAGATAATTTCTTTCTCAGGCAGACAGCAAACATTGGAGGTGTGAAGAGGAACAAAGACATAGTTGAGAACATACTTTCTGGGAGTGTGGTGAGTTGGCAGACTTTAAGGATTTTCCGCGGGATGCATTGTCAGAGATGCTGGGGGGGGCAGACTGGCCTAATGAGGGAGATTAATTTTTCTGAGCTATGATACAGAATCAGAATTGCCTAGACATAGTAAGGCCTTGTTGTGTCTAATAATGGTGGCTGCCAATAAAGCAATTACTAGAAAATGGAAATCAAAATCTAAACCAACACTACTGGAAGTAATAAATATACTAACAGAGATAAAACAACTCAAACTGAGTTCTTTAGAAAAGGGTAGGAACAAACTACATAGGAAAAATGGGAATTGTGGGAACAATACATACAAGGGAAGAATGAGATTTAAAAGGTATCAGGACTTAAATGAGTTATGTAATGTTTGAGGGAGAAAGACTGGCTACATTATAAGTGATGTATAATTTTTGCAACTGGGAGTGTGTCAGTATAGCCTGTGATGTAAAATGCTTGCAACAAGGATTATGTAGGTGTGGTTTGTTTTCATTTGTATATATTTATATAAATGTGTGATTGCCTACGTAGTAAGTGATGGTTTACTAAATATGTTTCTTGTTTAAAAAACAGGCAGGAATTGAATAATTTATGTAATGTTGCTTAGGTTATATGATATATAGCAATATATGTGAAGTATAATGTTTGGTATGTTAATATAGTTTGATTACTTTTATATGAATGCAAATGTGCCTATGTCACAAGTGATAATTCAATAAAGGTGTTTGGAAAAAAAAAGAAAAGATACAACTTATGCAACTTATATGATAATGATTAAATATTTAGAGAAATTTTAGCCAGTTCATAGAGAAATTAAAGATTAATTAGCATAATGCAAACAGGAATTGCAATATGAAGTAAGGAAATAATGGTTTTATGGCATGTTTAGAAAGAGAGTCAGGGAAAGAGAAATTGATTGCGGTAATGAAGTGGGTGTAAGGTATGAATAGGCCTTGCTCGTACTTTGGAATATAGTTTTTCCTGGGGTTGAGCAAGAACACAGAATCTGATTCTCTAAAGCGACTACAAAGTGATACTAGTATTGTGATTAAGCAGGCAGACAAAGTGGGTGCCATTGTTCTAATAGATATTGAAAAATGCAATCGGTCTATGCAAGCATTTTAAAATGATCCAAACACTTTTCATTTATTAAATAGGAGTAATGTGAATAAGGTCAATAATGTTATTTATGGACCTCAGGTACCAGATGATATTACATGTGAACTGTTTAACTTATATGTTGATAATCTTGTGCTTTTCATTCTATATGGTTTACCTAAAGAATATAAAGACCACTTGCATCCCTGGATGGGACTCATCACATCTGGGAGGGGTTGAGTAACTGAGCCCATTTTGATTTTCTGAGAAGAACAACTAAAACCAGTGTTAAAAAAAATTCAGTTATATTTGTGACTCTAATGACCTTTTAAAGCAACTTTATCAGCAGTATTCTGTGAATGAGACTGCCCAGTTTATTTTTGTAACAATGGATGTTAACTATTTACTGTCATTCTTAATTAATATGGCATACGGGCTGTGAGAGAATATTTATATATGAACACTGCATTCACAAATGGGAAAACAGAAATGATTTGTGCTTTTTTAGAAGTTATACTGACAAGCAATGTTTTCCTATTTGGAGAGCAGCTGCACCATCAAATATTGGATGTTGCTGTGAGTACGCCAATAGCAAATACTTATGCTAACATAGCCTTATATGAATGGGAAAGTATGCATGTATTTGGTTCAACAAACAATTATACTGATAAAATTTTATTTTATAAATGCAACGTTGATGATATTTTTTTTTGTTTGGAAGGGTAATGAAATTGAACTACAGGAATATGTCTGCTTCTTGGAAACTACTACAAACTTTCTAAGATTTAAGTAAAAATATTATAGAACAGAGATTTGCTTTTTGGATATAGCACTTAAAAATACTGATGGTCTGATATGTATGAGTATCTCTAAGAAGGAAGATTAGGCCAGCAGAGTTCGCCGCAGTTGCATTATGCATCCTGGTCATGTCTTTAAAGGGATAGTTAAAAGGCAGTATATGAGAGTGAATAACCTGACTACAGATACAACATTATGTAGCCAGCAGTTTGCTATAATAAGACAAGAATTCAGATGAAATGTTATAATGAAGGTCTTTTGAATGAAGCATCTAACTGTGTAACTAATGAAAGAGATGGTAGATCTAAGCCATATTTTTCATCAGAACATCCATAGACTAACCAAAGTTATAATAATAACATTAAGTTTAGGTATATCATGAAATATAGTGTTATTACTAGTGGAGTTACTGATATTATACAGATAAATTGGGACATACTTACTGATATGCCAGAATTGGGTAAAATACTAGGTGCATCTCTTAGTTTTCCCTTTAAGAAATGCCCTAATCTGAAACAGAAAATATGTTATAAAGAAATGCATGTAAAGAAGGACCAATTCACTATAAATAAAAAGGTACTGTTTCATGCTATAACTGTGTTTTTGTAAACACATTGATTCTTCTGTTACTTTTGAACCTCCACAAACAAAATGTATTTATGAATTTGTTTGTTTTGCTACCTGCAATACAGAAAATCTGGTTTATTTAGCTGTGTGCATTACATGCTCTAGTTTTTTATATAGGTAAACCTAACAGAAATTTTCAGGAAAGAATTTCTGAACATCTTTCAAAAATTAGAAGGAATATATTCACTAATTGTTTGGCTAAGCATATTCATGGCAATGGTACAGACCATGCATTTAAATTTATATACAAATGACATTTTTTAACATGAGAGGTGGTAATGTTCCACATGCCACCGACTTAGCTGAATACAGGAGGATTTTAAAACTGCAGGCTGACTGTGCAGCTGATTAAATGCTTCAGTTAGTTTAAAACCTGTATTAAAACAAAAGCAAATGAAACTGAAGTGAATGTTGTTATTGACTATCTGCACCTGCTGTACTTTTTAAGTTGCTTTTGAATATACTTTTTATATGTGTTGCTGTGTCTTTGAACTTTAGGTTTTCTGTATAACAAGCTGACCTCTTGTTGGGTGATGAAATCATGTGCTGCATTTAAAAACTCTGTATTTGAACTGTGTTTTATATGCATTGAAGAAGGGGGCATTCTCAAAAGTTCTGCGTTTTGTATTTGGATCCAAATAAGTGAGTTTTTTATTACTTTTACTATTTGTTGTATTTAACCTGTTGATCTCAAGGTACTCAGTTGCACTCCTTGAAGCTGACTGTTGAGCAAAACACGTCTATATGTTGTCTAGGAAGTCTTTCAGAATGATTGTAAGGGACTGAAGGGAGGGTATTGACCTCATGGATATGGGTAAACAGTTCCAGGTCTTAGCAACATGGTATGAGAACAGACCATGTTCAGAAAATTTGATAGGTTTGTGAATAGAGAAAAGTTTTTGGTCATTGGATCCTATTAACGAATTGTGAATATAGTTGTGTGGAATGTTATTTAGTGCTGGACAAGCAGATGGATGTTGGATAATTTTATAGGTGGTAAGAAGCTGTGAGTATGTTACTTGATGGGGACGTTCTAACCAATTTAGGCTTTTTAGTGCTATTCTGTGGCATATTTGGTGCAAATTTAGCCAATTTATTATAGTATTGTTCAAGTTTTGATTTTTGTGATACCTGGAGATTAGTGAGGATGACATCACCATATGGTAGTCAGAGGAGGAGGTAACTAGTGGCAAGTGAAGTTTTAGCTGCATTGATGAGAAAGTTTTTGGCTCTGTAAAATTTCCCTAATTTTTGACAAGTAGTTTTATTTATTTGTTTATTTATTTATTTATTCACATTTGATTACTAGGAAGTCCGGCTGGGTAGAAGCCCATTTTTAGCAGTGGCCTGGGGAGAAAAGCTCCAAATTATTGCAAAAAATTTAAAAAATAATAATTATACAATTATATAATCTTCAAAAATAAAATAAAAACATCCACAGATTAAATAATTATAATAAATTTGGCATAATATATAAACATTGGTTAAGAATCAATACAGGGTATATGGCAATCATTTAATATTAGAACAATTTTAGACAGTTTGTAGAGAAATTAATCTAACACAGACAGGACTTGCAATATCAAGTGAGGGAAAAACAGGTTTATGATATATTTAGAGAAAAAGTCAGGGAAGAGAATTTAGATAGCAGTGAGAAGCAAGTGAAAAAGGGAAAGTAAGGAGGTATATGGAATGAAAAGGTACTTGTTCACATTTAGGGATATAATTTATCCTGGTTTTGAGGAAAAAAATGCCAGATTTTAGCTAGGAAGTCTTTCAGAGTGGTTTTAAAAGATGGGAGGGAGGGAGGAAGGGTATAGACCTGATGGATACAGGTAAGGAGTCCCAAGCTTTAGCAACCTTGTACAAGTGCAATATCAAGCAGATTTTTTAGGTTTCCAGACAGGCATAAGTTTTTGGTCACTGGATTACAATGACCAACTAGCAACATAGTCGTGTAGACTTTGTTCGTGCTGGAAAGGTAGATGGATGCTGGATAATCGTATAGGTGGTAAGAAGTTGTGTATATGTTAGTTGATGTGGCAGTTTTAACCAATTTAGACTTTTCAGTGGTATACAGTGGTGGGTTCTGAAAGGGGTATGTGCTGCAAATTTAGCAACTTTGTTATAGCATTGTTCAAGTTTTGTTATGAAGCCTGGAGGTTAGTAAGGATGGAAGCACCATAAAAAGAGTGGGGAGGAGATATGCAGTGGCAAGTATAGTTTTTTTTTCAAAAAACATTTTTATTAAATTGTGTTAATAAACATGGACATAAAGTATTAAAAATAAACAATATAAAACATAATAACTATTTACACTATATATAAACATCCATGATAAACATTTGTTTTATCCAAGAAAGGTAATCAATATTTATCTAACAATCTCTCAAATTCTTGGCAAGCTAGTCTTTTGTGTGTTACATTTGATGATCTCTGATAAATAGTTTGCATTTCTTTTTTACATAGAGATTTTGCTATTGAAATAAACTCAGTAAATATAAGATCTTGCTTATTTTTCCAGTTCAATTTAATTATTTTTCGAGCAATAGCTAGAATTAACAAAAGGACAGGTAACTGAAGTCTAGGAATTACACTTGGGGTAGTGACATTGAATAATATCAAAGAACCAGTAATATAACAGTTATCAGACCAGAGGGCTTTTGCGAAATGTCTAAAATCACTCCAGTATTGTGTGAGAGTTCTACATTTGATGAACATATGAACCCGGTTGGCTTCAAGAATATCACCACACCTCCAGCATTTGCTTTCATTACACTTGGTTATAAGATCAATTCTGTGTGGAGTGTAAAAGCTTCTATGAATAAATTTCCAGGCATATAGTCTCCAATATAAAGATGATGAAGTGTTTTTTTATTGAATTTAATAACTGTTTCTTATTATCATTAGATAAAGGTTCACCATTAATTTTTATGGAGTAATTCCGAAAAGCTTGATCAAAAGTAATCAAATCTTCTCTTAGGATTTTATATACAGGTGATATGCTTAATTTATGTTCAATGTTCATCAAACTACACCATATGAATAGTTGTATCAATCCTGGCATAATATCATTTTCCAGATTTATTGACACTCTCACTTTATTTTCAATAAACTGTCTTAAAGATTGAATACAGAGCCAAATATCTTGACAGACATTATATCTGGCAAAGAGAAAGTTCATTGGTTGGATGTTCTTATTGTCTATAAACTGGTGCCAAAACTTTAGATTATTCTCTTTAAGATTCCACATCTTATTGATATTGAAGGTATGTAGGCAATCTGGTGTATAAGCTATGGAAAATGTAATGAAAATGGTGTTCTTTAGACTATAATTGTTGATTATATTTTTGAAAATAGAAAATATTTGGTTTATACCATGTGAGAAGTGGCTAAAATTCTTATTATATAAGCAATATTCATGGAGTATCCAAAATATTTTGTTAATTCCAAAGGTTTCCTTAAACTGGGTTTCTGAGTTCTCAGAGGAAGTTATATGTATTTCATGTAGTTGTTTCTAGCTAGAGGTGTATATGGATGAAATGCAGTGTAGTATTATGTTAATAATAACAGATTTAGAATATAATTCTATGTTGGGAAAGCCAATCTCATTACTGTCCCAGGCTGTAACATGCCATTTATAGGCTATTATTGTTTTTTTTGGGAAGCATAGAAAAGTTAGTAATAGGGAATCTATTTGTTTAAAGAACTTCTTAAGAGGAGGTAAAATCAATGACTGTATGTAAAATAAAATCTTGGGCAAAATAACCATTTTATTAATGTAAGTCTGTCTTCCATGGTGAAAAACATGTTGTTCCACTTTTTAGTCAAGTCACTGATTATAGCTACCAGTTTAGTGAAGTTAAATTTAATAGTCTCATTCCATTTATTCTTAATACTTATTTCTAGATAATCTATCTTATCATTTTCCCAGTTGAATATATTGTATTTTTGCAAATTGCTGTTTATTTTCTTATTGATTTAAAGGGTTTTGGTTTTATTTTGATTAAACTTGAACCCTGAGACTTTTCCAAAAAAAGTTATAGCATTCATGATATGTTGTAAAGAGCCTTCAATGTCACTGGATGTTAGTAGCATATCGTCAGCAAAAAGCTGAACATTTGGAAAGTATCCCTCATTAACTTGAAATCCTTTGATATTTGGGTTATTTCTAATAAATGAAGCAAAAGGTTCCACTGATAAAGCAAAACATAATGAGGATAGAGGGCAACCTTGTCTAGTTCCCTTATGAATTTTTGCTGGGGATGATAGACATGAACCAATCTTAACAAATGCTTTAGAATCACTATAAATATTTAATATCAGTTTATTGAAATCTGAAGTAAAGTTAAATTCTTTAAAGATTTTTTGTAAGTATGACCAGCTAAGGGAATTGAACGCCTTATCAATATCCAGACTAATAATAGTTAATTGTTTCTTTGTTTTGTTTGCAATGTCTATTAGAGATAGTAGCTTAATAATATTGTTGTGTACTTTTCTATGTAAGATAAAGCCAGTTTGATCAAAGTGTATTAAATTGGGTAATATATTCTTTAGTCTTTGGCCAGGATAGACATGGATATAGTTGGGGGTCCTTACCTTATTTCAGAATGGGGGAAATTATTGAGTACTTCCATGAGTAAGGGAAAATTATGTCTTGTTTAACCAGGAAGAATGTGTTTAATAATAATTTTATTGTGTGCTCTGAAAGAATTTTATATATTTCTGGGATTATCCCATCTAACCCTGGCGCTTTATTATCCTTCAGATTTTTAACTTGTTCTTTCACTTCTGCTAAAGTTATTTGTTTATTTAGGGTACTATTTTGTTGTTTTGATAGTTTAGTTTTGATATTTTCTTGTAGAAATGTATCTATTACA